>NC_047123.1:7003145-7086199 GCF_902500255.1 Thalassophryne amazonica | reverse complement strand
GAAGGCAACAAACAAACCAAACAAAAAAGCACCATTGGAATCATCTTTTGAGATATCTGCATGCAGTTTTTGTAATTTGTAAAAAGTAGAACGCCCCTCTCAGAATGCACATTGCTAAAATAATACACATTGTTATTGTGCTATTTTTAAAACGGTTTGCCCCACCCTCGTCTCCCAGCACAATGTGTTCAGTCTGAGCGGTTTGAACTGACACAGTTCAGTCTGCCTGCCAATTGAGCTGGCTTGAAAACCTGTTCATACAGCAGTATCAGCTGTGCACTGAGTTCCACCTTATTATCCACAAAAATAAATACAAGAGACATCAGACATGAGAGAAATCCAAAAAAGACCAAATGGAGTATCTTGAAAACTTCATGTCTCCCCCCCATCGTCCTCCAAATACACTGAACAAAAATATAAATGCAACACTTTTGTTTTTGCTCCAGTTTTTCATGAGCTGAACTCAAAGATCTGAAACATTTTCTATACACATAAAAAAAAAACAGTTTCTCTCAAATGTTCACAAATCTGTCTAAATCTGTGTTAGTGAGCACTTCTTCTTTGCCGAGATAATCCATCCCACCTCACAGGTGTAGCATATCGAGATGTTGATTAGACAGCATGATTATTGCACAGGTGTGCCTTAGGCTGGCCACAATAAAAGGCCACTCTGAAATGTGCAAAGGAGAAGTGCGCACTAACAGATTTAGACAGATTTGTGAACAATATTTGAGAGAAACATTAATTTTAGGGTCAAAGGTCACAGTCACTGAGCTGTACTTTGTCAAATCCTGCTGCAGAAAGTATTACTCACCAATGGTAAACTTTACAGCGTTTTCTCAGGGCACCATGAAGTAGGGCAGTGTGTGTTCGGGTTTATATATATATATATATATATAAGTCAGACAGAACTTTTATTAGAAATCATGAAAGCTATTGATTAGTCTCTTAAAGTTTGCCATTTTTATATATTTTGAAACCTTTTTTCAACCATTTAACTTAAATCTTTAGTTTTTGGTAACTGTTAATAACTTTAAAAAGTACAAATTCATTTGGGCCATTAGATCTAAAAATCCTGAATATTGACCCCGAATGAAAACGAAAATTATTTATATTTTTATTGAATAATTGTTTTTTAATAAAGTGGCCTTTCACTCTCAAAATTTAGTTATTTGATTTTTGCTCCTTTATTCCCCCCCCCCATTTATCCTCTGTTTAATAAGTAAAGTCTATTTTACTGTAAAGTCAAATCAAACTAAATTCAAAATAAATCTATTCAGCTAGATTAGAATAGAATAGAATAATTCTTTATTGTCTACTGATGTGGAAAATTGTCTTCGGCTCACCAGCACAAAAAAGACAACACTAAAATACAAACATATTCATACAAACACAAGAATAAAACAAAGATAAGATACATAAAATACATTGAAGTAAAGGAAGAAGTAGAATAAGACCTAGTAAGATAAATAAAATGTAAAATAAGATCTAATAAAATCAATAACAGAAGTAAAGCAGTTCAGGTTTTTTGTGGAGTGGTCACTTTTTTGAGTTCATTATGGCGACGGCATTGGTTTAAAGGATTTATTTAAAAGAACCTTTGGCCAGAGGAGCTCTGTAGCACCTCCCAGACAGGAAGTGCTACAGAGCGCTACAGGAATGGGAAATGCATATCTTGATGGTAATAAATTTTTTGATAAGTAGTCTTTACAATACAGCAATTTTAGTTGTAATGTAGTATTTCTACAGTGTGGTCGCACTAGTTTTACTTGAGTAAAAGGTCGGAATACATCGTCCACTACTGCATGTTCCGGTGCTGCTGTTTCTGTGCCTGCATGTAACAGAATGAAGAGCAATCAGAATTTCAGACATGCATGAAATTTCTATTTATTTGTTGTTCTTCGTCTTGTGCAGGTGGGTTTGCGTCAGCAGGACATGTCCCTGCTGTGCCAGCTGTGGTCGCTGCACGAGTCCATTCAGGAGTACAAGGGCAGCTGCCACGACCTGAGCGCCGCCTCCAGCCTCAGCATGATGGACAATGGATATTTCGACGAGGACGAAGAGTATTACCCAGAGCCCGGCTCCACGCCCACCGGGGAGCATCCCGACGGAGAGCTTGGAGACGGGACAGGAAGGATGTTGGGGACGGCCAAGAATGGGAGCAGTGGCAAAGACGACAGCTGGGACTCCTTTCACGTCACCATCTGAGGCCTCATTTCCCACCACGTAACTGCAGACGGAGGGAGATTTTTGGCGGTAAACAGACTGGGTTGTGGTGGAGGAAAAGTTGAGCGGGTTTGGAAACCTCTTGGCCCGGGAGGGAGTGGCTGGTTTGGAAAAGCATTCTATGGTATCTGGTTACCATAACGGATGGTAAAGGTCCAGCTCAACTTCTAACTCCTGCTCAGGTGAAACACAGCCCTGCTTTTGCTACAATATGTCCTTTTTTCTTCTTTTTTTTTTCCTTTCTGGCAGCCTAATCATTGACTTTACCAGACTGCTGAGTGACCGGGTGTCTGAGAAAATGGTTTGCTACCAGCCTGGAAAACACTCAGGAGTTGAGATGCATTTTTGTCATCAAAGTCTGGACTTTGTATATTCACTATTAGGCTGTATACCTTTGAACAAAACAGCTCTGCCATATATATGTATGTACACATACATATATAAAATCCAGCGGTTTTACTAACTGGGCTATTAGCAGAGTATTTTACTTATAAATATATGAAAAAGTTTACTATTTATGATATAATATAAAAATAACATTACCTTTTACCCTCTTAGAAAGTGTGTTTTTTACTTTTTAAATATTAAACTAGGACAAAAGGTACAGCATTTACAGGTAGTAAGTTCAAGAACTTACACAGGATCAGATCTGCAGTCGGCATTATTGGGAAGAGATAAATAACGTTGTAGACTTTCCGCATTGTCAAACCTTTCATTGTAGCCATCCAGAATGCAGAAAAAGTCCTCGTGCCAGTGGGCAGTGTAAAAAGATTGTTTCAGGATGACACTTCTGGCCTTTTGTAGATGGAGTTTGTGTTTGATCGGAAAATGTGAAACTTTAAAAATGCATGTAACAGTTTTGGCTGTTTAGGAGTTAAATCAGGAAGCTCGGTGTATTAAAGTGCTTCCTTGATTTATCAAACGTATTACTACGTGTACACGCTGTGGGTAACTTTGAAGTGTCACTCCTTGAGGTGGATGCGTGGCGGTCTGGTTGCTTCCTTGTCATTATCCGTGGCGTGTTTGGGGTTGCCTTCCCTTTTCGTTCTGCAACTGCGGCATTGACACTGTCGCATTTGTCATAGAAATGTCAGTCACAATCTCCAACGCTGAGTATGAAAACGGAGGGGTTGCAACTGCAAAAAAATTCAAACTTTTCAACACTTTTGTATCTGTGCTATCAGTAGACTAGGCACAAATATTCCAGGCTCTGGAACCTCACACGCTTGATACATGTGGGACATCAGCAACAATGAAAAATGTATCACAATGATGAGACGAGCGTTGAACTTCTTTGTCCGTGTCCTTGAGATGGGTAAGCGGTTGCTTCGTTCAAACTCTTGATGGCTGGTAGATGAAAATGTTTACCTCTGGAGACTTGTCCAAACTTTCCTCTCGCCAGGAAACCAGTGGTAACTCTGGCGTCAGTTGAAAATGAAACGGTGTATGCTGGATCTGCTGTACACTCTGAAGAACATGTTCTTCATTTTCTGGGATTTAACAGATTTCCAGTGGAGTGTGCCAGTATTCATACTGGACAGTGTTCTATCAACATGTTTTAATTACTGATGGGCTGTAGTAAAGAAAGTGCTAACCATGTTAGCATTAGCATATGTGATTGTTTCTAACTGCAAAAATGCTGCAGAAATTTGATAATTCCCAGAAAACGGTTGTAAGCAAGTAAAACTTTTCTTTTTAGCCATAACTGATATATTCACGTAGCAGTTGTCTGTTAATTTGCCATGGACGCTGTGGTTTTCAGGTGTCTGTTAGCCTGTTAAACCTTGTAGCAAATATCAGAAAACATTACCTGTACTCCTCATTATCATAATTTTGAACTTGACTTGCTCTTGGCGTGCATGCTGTGCAGCATTGTCTGTCGTTCTAGCTAATCAAAAGGCCAGTTTATATCAAAGGTATAACGTGCAGAACTGTAAGTATGTTCTAGCTTTGGATTTTTTAGCTGTTTGGATCTGTGTCTGAGAGTTAAATAACACAATTGCTGGAAAAGAGGTTTATAAATCTGCACAATCCGCCCTTGCCATTGCTTTTGGACTCTAATGCATTAGCAGGCGTTAATCGCATACAATCAGCTCTTGTTCTCTGCATAACCTGTTAAGAATGCATTTGGTTGAAACTCAACATGGAGCCAGCCCCTCTTTAGACATTTTACTGGTCATATATCTTTGGACAAGCAGAGACGTTTGCATTTGTGAATGTTATTAGCTACGTATAAACTAATCTGTGTGCTTTCTCTTTAAATTTTAAAGCCACTTTGGGTTTGAGGGGTGGAACAATACATTGTGAATTGTGATAATCGTATGTTTGGGCCTGTATCGAATCATATTTTATAAAAAAGAAAAGTGTATCGTGATACCGTGAAAAGCAGCAACTTCATGGAAGAAATAACCTGTTCCAAAATAATCATGAATAATTTATAAAATATCCAAAAAGGAATTTTGTTTCTTTAAAGTCAAACATTTAGCACAGATTACTTTTTACATACAGCGTGAACTGCACTGTAATTATGTATCATAATATCTCTTGAATCTTAGGTGTAAAGCTCCAGCGATTGATCAACTTTCATTGTCCGTTAATCATTTTGAGTCCTTCTCTCTCTCTCTTTTCTATTTTCAGCTTCTCAAATATGAATATTATTGAGGTTTCTTTACCTCTTGCAGATAACACAAAAATATTTGGGTTGTGGCTCCGACAAGACGTTTGAGGACGTCATCTTGGGATTTTGCAGTCACTATTTTCTGACAGTTTTATGGCTCGAATGAGTCTGTTAATCAAGAAAATAATTGTCAGATTAATCAAATATTAACGTAATCTTTATAGTTAGATCCCTGGCTAGGTGCATTGTCATATATAGCGTATTATGGAGCTAGCGTGTAGTTCCACCCCTAAAAGGTATAGTAGCATGTTATAGGCAACGCTGTGGCATATTTTATATCACAGTTACTTATCATTCGACCTACAGACAGACATTATAACACCTTTGGCAGCGCAGCAAAAAATGTGTTTACATTGAAAAAAAAATTTCAAATATCTATTCTTAAGCAGTGTGTTGATCAAGTATGAAGTTATATTTTGTGCTTGTAATACACAGAACAAAGAAAGCAGAGCACTTGATGTATGAAGGTGCCTTGACACTTGCACAAATTTGATCCACGTGGTGGTACGCAATCTGCCGTGCCAGAGAGTAAACGCGGTGTAAACTCCTTGTAAACCGGTGTCAACTGTGCGCGGCATCATGCAAGTGCGCAAAGAACATTTTGAAATGTTCAAAATCTCTGTCGCGCATTAATTATGTGAACGTCGCATGAGCATTGTGCAAATAATTAAAAAAAAAATCAGTTACTACGAGTCATTGCATCAGCGTAGTGCATCACAGCGTAGCTTATCTGAATGATTATGATGAGATGTTAAAGCTATCATAAACATACTTTTATAGCTAGAAGAAATGAAAATGCAACTGTTTTACCAAGCCATTACAAATAATTACCTTTTAGACTATTCTAAATGCGTTCTCCATGTTATGATGCACAAGAGAGGAAAAAACAGCTGTAGAAAATTCCTGTGATTCCGAAGCAATTAGAAGTGGTTTCATCAGCCAAACTCTGAGAGCAAATGATTAATCCGCTACGAAATAATTATTTTATATAACACATCTTGTGGCACAAAGCGCAGCACCCAGTGAGTCGCATTGGCACGATGATTTGCGCGGCAGTGCAGGGGTTAAATTGTGCAAACGTTGAAGTAGTGTCTTGACTTTCTGTTCTCAAATGGTTTGCCGATTATCTTTTACCGTGATAAGCATTGACCCTCAATGCAAATGTACAAGATTGCTAACATGTTTGCTGTGTACTCATGCGGATGACTGGTAATTGATGGAGTGATAACAAGACTTTTAATCCACTCTGTAGAATTCTTTCTCATTTTAATGTAAACCAGCTCAGACCCTACGCATGGAACCAAAGCTGGGAGTTCAGTTCTCACAAAACATTACAGCAGGAATGGTCAAAAATGTCAGATGTCGTATTTTAATCAGCTGTGCTACGTTTCCTAACGGGTACCTCTCCATCAGCTGTTAAATGAATTGAAAGTTTGCTGTTTTTTGTTTGGTTGCAGATCTTTTCCTCTTGAGGAACGTTATGCGTGTACTCTCGGTCTTGATGTTCTAAAGCATTTCCAGTCTAAAGATGGTTAGGCAGCAAAATCTAATGCTTGAAGCAAGTTGAAGAAAAAATACAAATTGGCTTCAATTTAAAAGGTGGAAGTTTAAAGATTTTATTGGATGTCTTCACAACTTGTGCCTTTTTGGGTCTTTTTCAGACCTGCAGCTTGCTGGTCACGTTGGAAGCATTCGTAACTCTTCGACTGCCCAGACTTTGAAATCTGATTGTTTTAGGAGCCTCTTAAATCTCTTCCTGGCACTTGTTGCAAAAGACGGCTCAGTCTCTGAGTGACCAGATGTTGTCAGTCTGTGCCACTTGGCGCGTTCTCTAAATCCAGAAATCACCCAGTGTCCCGGAAAGACCTCATTAAAATGCTCGGGTAAAAGTCTGACCAAAAAAAAAAACCTTTCAAGATGTTTTCCCAGAGTTCACACTAATCTTCCTTGTGTTTTTGTTGTTGTTGTGTTTTGTTTTTTTTGTTTTGTTTTGGGTTTTTTTGCCGTTTTTATCAAAGGTTTGTTTTGCATTTTAATGGGGAGACACAAGGGAGGACAGATTAGAGGTGCGCTCAACTTTCAGTGCCCCCTGCAACTGCTGTAGCTTCCCTTTTGAGGAACTTCCCACTAGTCCTAGAACTAAGGAGAGCATGTTGAAGTTGTTTTTACATTTATGGTCAGC
This sequence comes from Thalassophryne amazonica, assembly GCF_902500255.1. NCBI lineage: Eukaryota > Metazoa > Chordata > Actinopteri > Batrachoidiformes > Batrachoididae > Thalassophryne > Thalassophryne amazonica. The sequence goes on along the minus strand of NC_047123.1, from coordinate 7,079,114 downwards.
TATACATTGCACTAAAGTACATTAAGTAATGTTATAATGTTACAAAAGTGTGACAATAAAAAAAAAAAAAATAATTATTGTGAATTGCCATTTGTTGATTTTCAATTCAACAAATTTATAGACAACAGTACAATTAAAGGTGATTAATGGTGTATGTCAACAGAACCATATTATTTTATTTTTATAAATCGAACAAAACCTGATCTGGTTTGTTAGCTGTTTGAAAGTATTACATTTATTTGTGAACTTTAAAATCAGTTTGGGGTTGTAATATACACTATCAAATCATATAAAGAGATTATAGGACTAGTGGACCCTCCCCTTCATTTTGTGTACGTTAATCTTGCATATCAGTTTGTTGCAAACCTTCAAGTGAATAAATGAAAGTGCGGTAGTGAAGGAAGTTTTCTGGAAATTACTGGATTTCGGGGGTACATTTTTCTACTTATGCCAGACATCTTTATGTTGACATGGCACATTTTGACTGGCAGGTTGTTTTCAACGAAAATGCTAACCTCACATTATGCTAATTGGTGTTAGCATGATCGTGTATGCTACTGCTAACCGTAGTTACAAACCCACCGGGATCACATCACACTGTCGGGCATAAGTAGTGGTATGTTCGAAAAGTGAGGAATTTCCAGAAAAGTTTCACTTCTGCTTCAACAGCAATGTACAACCTAATTTAACAATTATATTTTGTGTGACACGCCTTGAGGCAACTTTGTTGTGATTTGGCGCTATATAAATGAAAATAAATTGAAATATTTTTAACATTTCTAATAAAAGGGTAAAATGTCACTGATTCAACTTGCAAAATTTAATAACATTTTAGAGTTTTTGGCAATCAAGCATCTTGGTGCTCTACTCGCCTTTTTAAAGATTGTTTTGTTTCTAAGAAATCCTTATTTTAGGAATGAAAGCACGAGTTACGAGAGGCTAGGCAGAAGTTACGAAAATTTGCCGTATGATTTTTTTTTTTTTTTTTTTGAATTCCTGTTCAATGGCTGTGCAATTTGCCTTATTTCATCCGTGGATGCAGAGGATGATGTGGTTTGTACCCAAATAGACTCATAACTAATGTCTTCAGTGTTTTCATTTGTCATCACCAAATCAAAGTGTAGCTAGTTGGTTGTTGGATTGACCGCCTTTGTGGTTCAAGAATGTTGAAATACACACACCTCTTTCACGTTCTACAAAGTTCATGTCCTTCAGAAATAGTCCAGGTTTCCCAATCTAAGTCTCCAAATAATAGTTTGTGAATGGTTTTGATATTTTCTTTCTTGGCTGTTGTCAAGTCTTTTACTTGTTTTAGCAGATATTTAGGCTCAGATAAACACATGCTGTGACTAAGTTCTCCGATAAACTAAGGGTGGTGGTGATTCATGTTTCCTCTTTCGTTTAGAAAGTTAAAACAATTCGGCATCCACATCTTTATTTATGTACAGTGTTGTACGACAGCCTTCTTTATCTAACTTCATACCGCAAACCTCATAGAAATCATCAGTATTGTAAACTGACTGATCTAATCTTGATTAGTTTTGGTTCAGTGATTCCAGTGATATTTGGTAATTTTTCCATTTGTCTCTCAGTATTTTGTTTGGTTAGACAGCATTTGTTTTCAGAAGTAATATCCTTTTTTTTTTTTTCTTGCTTACTTTCTTATTCTGTCCATTGTTGGCATTGTTCTTTTTGTTCTGGTATTCCAGGAGTTGTCTATTAATTTTGTAGTGTGGATTGTTTTTTTAAAATTTCCTTGGCAGCCCCAACACTATTACGTAATATGCATTATCGCTCACTCACCATTGGCGTAGTGAGCATGTGCTACCATTGTGGCGTTTGGGTTCAGCATCCTGGCTCTGGTATTCTCACATTTTCTGATGTTGTAAAATGTGACACAAGTTGGGAAATGAAGATAAAATATACCAACTGTCATAGTGAGACTGTTTAGCAGTCCTGTGTTTTTAAAACAAACACAAAAAAAAGGTAGCGTAACGCCGATTGGAATCAAGACTCGGATCCAGCAGAGCATCAGTTCTCCATTTTTGGTCACTCAGGATTTTATACTTGCATATGTTATCAGTTTGTATGTCATTGCCGGTGTTGCAGACCGAACAGTCCACCCCAAACATCGGTCCGCCTTTTGCATCTGCGCATGCGTCATTTTGGAGCTCTGCCGCTCATGTAAGACAGAGTCTCTTCACCCAAAGCAATCAAATGGATTAATGAGATTATTAACCACTAGATGATAAAAGTAAAACCTCTTAAATCATTCTAAAGTCAGTTTTAAGAAGAAATAAGGCCACTTTAAGCAGAAACTTGACGCTTTGAAATGTCTGACGCTCAGTGAGTGCATCAGTTATCAGCTTGTTTAGCCGCTGCGCTCTGATTGCTTCCGCCACCTTTTATGATGAAATAATGCTGAATTTATGTTGAAATGATTGTTGTAGAAAGGCTTCAGATATCTGTCGCTGAGATAGATGATGACTGGAGGCAGTTTGAAGCAGAAACAAGGTTTTAATCCGTGAACCACGGCTAATGACGTATGCCCAGATGCAGAAAGAAGACCGATTTTTAGGGGGGACCGTTTGGTCGGTGACACCGGTGTGTTTTACTGAGAGAACTCGACAGATCTGGTTACGATCCAGAACTAATAAAGAACTGGTCCGATAAGCACAATCTACGTGTATAGTGGCATTGATGATGACAAAAGCTCACCTCGTTCGTAGTGTACCGGTGAGTAGAACTCTGGGGCTTGATTGCTAAATGTTTCATTGACGAATGTTAAAATAAAAAGGAAATGATTGTTTTGTTTACATTGGCCTTTGTAAAGGTGGTTTCCTTTTCTCGGACATTTCAGTGTTCATCTCTGACTTTCTTGTGTCCTCCTTGCGGCTGTTGTGTGTTTAATCTCCATTAACTCTGCCTGATCCTCTTAGACGTTGGTCTGTATTAGACCGGCACGTGGTGCTCCTCGTACACTCACCGCACTGTACACAAATCCAGCACAAGAAAGTACTAAGGATTAGAAAGGAGCCTTACGGAAATGGTACACCAGCAGTTTAGAATCGGTAGCATCCTTACGTCAAGCGGTTGAACAGTGCACGCCCTTAAAAAACACACACATTATTTCTCTTTGTGTGTGGATTTAATGTGATTTCAACTCAGGGGTAAAATATTTTGTGACGTCACCTCTGATATAAGTTATTCACCTGTAAAGATTTGATATTGATGTAACTGGTTTTTTTTTTGGGTGGTGGGCTTCTTTTTCCGTCCCACAAACAACTGGTCACATACACCCCAAAAACCGCATAATCAATCGTGCAGTGTTTGTTTGTTTGCCCCTCCCACCCCTCTTTTTTTTTTTAGTTTAAGATTTTGCATCAGTGCTGATTAATCCAATCTTAGACAGGACTCAGAGGGTGGAGCTTATATGATCACCTGACTGTATTTAATTTCTCAAAAATTGGTGGAAGCATTTTTTTTGTGCCGTTTTGTGGAGAGACGCCGCTTGTCGCTCAACAGCCAGATTTTGAGGCGGATTTGGATCCACGTTTTCTCTCTGTACTCTCTTTTCTGTTTTTTTCAAGCTTAAAAATATTTGTTGTATGTCATTTTTAGTGGCCTCAGCATGCAATGAAATTTACAAGGCAAATGTTGCATTAATTTGCACTCAGACCTCAGAATATTGCAAACGGATTGTTGTATTTCGTTTCCTTTTCAGTTCTTATTGCTGTTTAAACATTTCTGCTTTGAATTTCTCCTTTAAAAGAGGAGAAGAAAAGCCTAAAGAATGTTTGTGAGGACAAAACGAGTGTAAAATCCATGAACTCTCATCTGATTCAAGGTGATCAGGAAGAAACTTTAATTTTAAACTGTCCATCAGATCACTCAGTCAAGTAAATGTCATGTTAAGATGATTATGTACTTTTTCTGGTTGCTGGTTGTATCTATTAATTTGAATCGGGTTTGATGTAACATCAGAAATTCTGTATTTACCATCACAGATGTGCTACGTATGATTGGCCGTATTTAAATCACTGTCGTGAAAGGTTTGTGGTTCTGTGTTGCAAAAGAAGCTGTCATTCATTCCAGTCGCTCTTTAATCCATGGATGACCATACTACTGTTTCACTGGATGAGTTACTCATCACTTATTACTATATTGATATAACTTTAATAAAGTGATTCCATACTTGGTACTTTTTGAGTGATTTTTAATACACACAAGAAATCCTTCAATCCTCAGTGTAAATTTCACAAATTTAAGTTATAAAATCCAACATTTTTAATGGATCTTATGAATTATTTCTGATTTTTGCCTACCTCTGACTCTAAAACAAACAGTAGTTGGAAATGAAGTAAACTGATAAATGAGCTCATTTTGAGTTAAATACAAGTCAACCACACCTGCTCCTAATTTCCAAGTATCTTTTTGTTGATCTGGAGCGGTAGTGCAGCAGCTAAGAGCATATTTAGAGCAAAATCGTGCAAATGGTGATACAGCAAAAATGGTGACAAAGGTCAGTGTCAGTTTGTACAGGGGTCAAAACTTAAAGTTGCTCCAGTTTGGTAAAACATGATGCAAATTATTAGTTGAGTTAACAGTTTTAAAAAGGAATAGTTTGGACCATGTATCATGCTTAGTTACCATGTTACAGGGTCACACGTCATAGAATCCAATGGACGTGTCCTTGTTTGACCTTTGGAGACCAAATATTCAACACAATCAAAACTACTCAATTTATTAATCCTGTTAGCTCAACCAATAATTTGCATCAAGTTTTACCAAAATTGGAGCAACTTTAAGTTTTGATCCCTGTACAAACTGAAACTGACCTTTGTCACCATTTTTGCTGTTTTTACCCCATAACTCCTGATCATTCAGGCATAGATAGTCCAAACTATACTTTTTTGGAACGTTTACGATCAGACAATGTGGTATAGTTTTCAAAATGCTTTGAGCATTTTTAATTTTGACCACTGTGTAATTCTTCAATTGACCCCTACCTGGCTGCCTATTGAAAATTCAAGTGGCCAGTTGGTTTGTTCAAAAGAGTAATGTCTAAGGAGTATTTGTGCCAACTTTGGTGCTTGTATCACTATTTGCATGATTGTTTCAGTTATCTGCTGCACTACGGTTAAAACCAAAGTGTATTTATTTTATCCTCATTACATGCCCTCTGAATGTGGTGACCTTTTTTTTTTCCCCCCTTCTGTCATTTTTATTTTTTCCACTTATCCAGGTCTGGATCGGGGTGAGCATATCAAGCAACTCATTCCACACTTCCCTATTGTCAGTGAAGTGCTTTAACTGTCCCTAGGGGATCCCAGGGTGTTGCTAAGCCAGCCTCCAGCACGTCCTGGGTCTTCCCCAAGCGTCCTCCCAGTTGGACATGCCTGGGAGACGATCAGGGGACATCCTCACCAGATGCCGAGCCGGAATCTGTCCCAGATATTTGAGATATAGTCTTTCGGTCATTCCCCAAAGTTCATGAGAGCTTCATCTTCTGGCTCAGCTCTTTTGTTAAATCATACAGTCAGACAACTTGACTTTTTGATAAGCTGCAACACTGACCAATCACAGAGCAACCTGTAGTTTTCTTATCTCTGCTGCCCTACTTTTCTCGCACTGCGGCACAATTTCAGGCCGGGCTGTGCTTTGCACTGTCACAGTTTACGCAGCTGCTTTGATGTTCTGGCTTCACGCTGTGAGCTGCACATGAATTACTAAGGGGAAAAACACTCAGTTTCACATTCAAAAAACAGATTTTCAGTCTCACAGTACTTACAGAGAGGAAATGGGTCACACAGTCGTATATCAGCTCCGCAGGTGCAGTGTGATTTATGGGTTTGATCCAAGTCTCTTAAAAAAATGCTCTCTTTCAACTGACACACCATCTAGGGATAAAACTGGACACAACTGAAGCTCAGTGTTGGAACACACAGCAAGTGTGTTGCAGATACAGAGGAGTCGCACTTCTTAGAAACCTAGACCCAACCTGTGGGGCTTTAAACTACTGTTGGGTTCTTTTATGTGGTGAGTGATCTCAAAAAGAAATGGACAGGAAATGGACTTCAAAGTTTAGATGGTGTATTGAAAAAGTTCCCACACTGATACAGTCATCTACAGCACTGGGGTCTTTGGCCAGATCACATGCTACATCTGAAACAAAGAGCCCAGATCTTCTCTCTACGCTAACTTTTGTTCCTCCAGTCAGCCCCATGTGGGTGGCCCTTAGCCTGTCGTGAATCAGTGGTTATGTGATTGGCTACAAAGTGATGTAGGTGGTTATAAGCTGGTGTCTGCTCACGTTGCATTCAAGGTTGTTATGTAAAAATCTTATAGTGTTTGTGTATGTCGATGCCAAACAATAAATCAGTGTTCCATCATGCTGTCCAAATAGATGCAAATACTTTGGTTTTATCAGTTAGACAGCTATAAAAATATATGATGGTTTTATCAATTAGACAGCTATAAAAGGATCAGATGGTTGTGCCAAAAACAAGGACATTTTGTGCGTCGGCCATTTTGAAAAGCAGTTAGGTTAAAATCAGATGGTTACAAGGACATTTTGGATGTGCGGTGGCCATTTTGTGATATGCATCATGTAAAACTCTGACACTACCTTCAGCGGTTCTGTCACAAATGTCCTCTTTGAGTCTCCACTCCCACATTCTGTGTGGGCGTGGCTCACAGAACATGCAGGAGTACAGATATGGGCTTGTGTGACATATGTCACAGATGTCTGAAACAAACCATTCCAGGATAACATTTCAAAAACAGCAGGTAACTTTCTACGTGCTCACTCGTAGAATTGTGGGATTTGAAACATGAAAATCTAATCATATTTCACATATAAAGGTGGGAAAGAAATAGTTTGAAATAGAAATAGAAATAGTCTCATGTATTTTGTTCATAAATGCCATTATTATTATTATTATTATTATTATTATGGTGAATCCTCAAACAACAGAGTGCATTTTACCAACTGACAGAAATAATTCACTGTTGAAAATAAAATTCTAATTCTTATGGCTGAGTTTTCTGTCCGGCAGGTCAGCTTGTTTTTAAAGTGACGTCATTTTGAAGTAATACAGTACTAGTATATTTCCTCGAGGTATTCAAACACTATGCCTGTAGCTCTCGGCTTTATTCACACCGTAAAGGCTGCTAATTGTTTTTAGAGTGATTTAATCACTTAAGAGATTAACTCATGTTGACTGAGATTTCATTTAAGGAATCTGAATCACTGTAACATCAGTTGACATCCAGAGTAAAGGCCCCCTGACACTTGCACGACTTCTATCTGCGCACTTGTATGCACTCTCCAACACATTAATGATGTGAACTTCAAGTGAACATTAAGCAAACAATTAAAAAACACTGCGCAAGTGCAAGTGATTGCATCAGCGCACTGCATCACAGCGCATCTCATCTGAATTATAATGAGATGTTAAATCGATCACAGACATACTTTTACAGCCTCTCTCAAGAAGGAAAGAACATGCAACTGTTTTACCAAGCTATTACAATGTAAACATGACAAATACCTTTTAGATGGTTCCAATGTGTTCTCCACCTCATTAAGCGCATGAGAGAGAGATAGAGAAGAGCTGCAGCTGTAGATTCCTCTGTGATTCCGGAAGTGATTAGAGGCGATTGCAAAAGCCAACTCAGAGGGAAAATGATTATTCGGCCATGAAATAATTATTTTATATAAGCAGCGTCCAGCATACTAAAGCGCAGCATCCAGCAGAACAAAGCACGGCATCCAGCTGGGAACACAGCGGGTTGGATCGTTATGATGAATTAATGTGTTATGGAGATTTTGAACATTTCAAAAAAAAAATTTGGACACATGCACAAAGCCGCACACAGTTTACAATGAGTTTGAGACAAGTTTACTCTCCTGCACGGCAGACTGCGAAGTGTGCAGATCAAAGTCGTGCGTCAGGCGGCCTTCAGTTTAAGACCTATCATGTGGGTCGTCAGTCTGACGTGGAATCATTAATGCTTTCCAGTTTGTGTGCTGAAATGAAAAAGATCTGCAAGGAAACGTGCGTGTCTCCACTCATGGAGAAGACGCCGAACAAAACATTCCACACAGAACTACTCACAGGCCTGTAGGAACCTGTAGACACACACACACACAGAGTGCCCTCCAAAAGTATTCGACCTCTTGGCATTTGACATATTTTAATTTGTTTATGTCATTTCAAATACAAAAAGTAAATCAGGCGTCTCAATATAAACATTTCTAAAATTATCTTCCTTAAACTCAAACTCAAAGCAAATTTCTACAACTTGATATAAATTAATTAAAAATATAAAAGCCAAGATGATGGATTGCATAAGTAATGGGACACTTTGGTATAATACCTGTAAATAATCAGTTTTATTGCTGGTTTTCTTCAGACAAGTCAGGGGATGGATACATGAACATTTCCAAGTCACTGAATATGTCTTGAACTTTATTTACATCAGTTATGTAGAAATACGTACAAACAGTATGACACTCTGTGGTAAATCTGTGTGGAGTAGACTCAAAAACTGAGTGACTGTGCAAGAAGGAGAAGAGTGAGGAAAGCCACCAAGACACCCAGACAACCCAGAAGAAGTTACAAGGCATAGAGTGTCATACTGTTTGTATTTCTTCATAATTGATGTAAATAAAGTTCAAGACATATTCAGTGACTTGGAAATGTACATGTAGCCATCCCCTGACTTGTCTGAAGAAAACTGGCAATAAAACTGATTATTTACAAGTATTATACCAAAGCTTTCCATTACTTATGCAACCCATCATTTTGGCTTTGATATTTTTAATTCATTTATATCAAGTTGTAGAGATTTACTTTGAGTTTGAGTTTAAGGAAGACAATTTTAGATTTTTTTTTTATATTGAGAAGCCTGATTTATTTTTTGTATTTGAAATGGCATAACCAAATTAAAATGTGTAAAATACCAAGGGACCCAAAACCTTTGGAGGACACTGTACATATATGCACAGGGGTCAAAGAAACGATCAAATTTCACTCATTCTGTCAAAACAGACATTCAAGTTCAGACTGTTTGATATTAACAGACAGCACAGAGTCCATATATCAGTAGAATTTCTTTAGTGTCTCTCCAGCTTGAAGCAAACCTGCTTTTCAAGTTTGACATAATTTATTGAACGTGGTGAGTCACTGCCAAATGTTAATGACGAGTCTGGAACAGAAACTCAACGTGATTTCAAAAGGCAGAAAGACAGAAATAAAACATTCAAGAGCTGCTGTGAAATCACAAAGAGGCAACATGTGACAAATTGTTGCGCCCATAAGTATTTGGACAGTGACAATTTTGTGTGTGTGTGTAATTTTCCTCTGTATACCACCAGAACAGAATTTAAATGAAACAATAAAGATGTTTAGTTATGGTGTAGAATTTCCTTATTTTTTCACCGGATTTACAAAAAATATTTTACCAGCCCATGATTATTAGGATTATTAAGACAAATCATCACTTTTACACACAGGATTCTTCAGACAAGTCAAGGGATGGAAACATGAACATTTCCAAGTCACTGAATATGTCGTGGACATCGTTCACACCAGTCATGAAAAAATACAAGCAGTATGGTGCTGTATGATGAGTCTGTCTGGACTAGGCAGTTCTCAAAAACTGAGCGACTGTTGCAAGAAGGAAACAAGTGAGGGAAGCCACCAAGACAACCAGATAACTGATGGAGTTACAGGCTTCAATGGCAGTGACTGGAGAAACTCTGCTGTTTGGATCTTGTGTCTGTTGCTTCTGCAGCTATACAGCTTCATGGAGTGGAACAGATAAATTTCAGCTCTTAGGTACATGGAAGACTCAAAGGAAGACAAAGATCACAATGATTTTTGTTAACTCTTGAAATTGTGTCAAATGTTCAATTGTCTGTCTTATTTGATTTGAAATGAATCCATCACTTAAACTAGAAGGACACTCAGAGTGCAGAGTGTATACATACCTCCGCTAAGATTTAACAGCCCTCTCTTCACATGGTGATTTTCCTGACTTTGATCCTGATCACTTATCTTTGATTTTGTTAACTCATCTTTGATCCTAATTGCCCAATCTTAGTCCCATAACCTCCTGGAGGGAGGCTATTTTCTTTGGTTTGTTTTTCTGTCTGTTTGATCTTGATTCTTTTGATCCTGTAATCAGGATCATGATCAAAGGTAGGCTCTGGATCAAAGTAATCGGGCTCAACATTCAAAGGAAACAAATAAGTCAACATCCACCTCTTGATCCAAATCCTCACCAAAATTTAATCAATTTGTACTGGACTTGAGTTGAACATCTTGAGTAGATGTCCTTTACAGTTGTCCTACTGACAACAAACTGACAACCAGTGACTACAATGTAACCATAAAAGGGAAAAGTTAATTTTTTTTATTTCTGAACAGGAGATCTCAAAGCCTTCAGAGACCCAACAGGAATGCAACATCACCCTCGAAACCTGTCAGTGAGCCACAATCTACAGTAGTGTTCAGAATAATAGTAGTGCTATGTGACTAAAAAGATTAATCCAGGTTTTGAGTATATTTCTTATTGTTACATGGGAAACAAGGTACCAGTAGATTCAGTAGATTCTCACAAATCCAACAAGACCAAGCATTCATGATATGCACACTCTTAAGGCTATGAAATTGGGCTATTAGTAAAAAAAAAAATAGAAAAGGGGGTGTTCACAATAATAGTACCATCTGCTGTTGACACTACAAACTCAAAACTATTATGTTCAAACTGCTTTTTTAGCAATCCTGTGAATCACTAAACTAGTATTTAGTTGTATAACCACAGTTTTCCATGATTTCTTCACATCTGCGAGGCATGGAGTCAACCAACTTGTGGCACATTTTCAGCTGTTATTCCACTCCAAGATTCTTTAACAACATTCCACAATTCATTCACATTTCTTGATTTTGCTTCAGAAACAGCTTTTTTGATGTCACCCCACAAGTTCTCAATTGGATTTAGGTCCAGGGATTGGGCAGGCCACTCCAAAACATTTTGTTGGTTTGGAACCAAGATTTTGCTGGTTTACTAGTGTGCTTGGGGTCATTGTCTTGTTGAAACACCCATTTCAAGGGCATGTCCTCTTCAGCATAAGGCAACATGACCTCTTCAAGTATTTTGACATATCCAAACTGATCCATGATACCTGGTATGCGATATATAGGCCCAACACCATAGTAGGAGAAACATGCCCATATCATGATGCTTGCACCACCATGCTTCACTGTCTTCACTGTGAACTGTGGCTTGAATTCAGAGTTTGGGGGTCGTCTCACAAACTGTCTGCGGCCCTTGGACCCAAAAAGAACAGTTTTACTCTCATCAGTCCACAAAATATTCCTCCATTTCTCTTTAGGCCAGTTGATGTGTTCTTTGGCAAATTGTAACCTCTTCTGCACGTCTTTTATTTAACTTTGCGGGGGATTCTTGCAAATAAATTAGCTTCACACAGGCGTCTTCTAACTGTCACAGCACTTACAGGTAACTCCAGACTGTCTTTGATCATCCTGGAGCTGATCAATGGGTGAGTCTTTGCCATTCTGGTTATTCTTCTATCCATTTTGATGGTTGTTTTCCGTTTTCTTTCACGCATCTCTGTTTTTTTTGTCCATTTTAAAGCATTGGAGATCATTGTAGATGAACAGCCTATAATTTTTTGCACCTGCGTATAAGTTTTCCCCTCTCCAATCAACTTTTTAAGCAAACTACGCTGTTCTTCTGAACAATGTCTTGAACGTCCCATTTTCCTCAGGCTTTCAAAGAGAAAAGCATGTTAAACAGGTGCTGGCTTCATCCTTAAATAGGGGACACCTGATTCACACCTGTTAGTTCCACAAAATTGACAAACTCACTGACTGAATGCCACACTACTATTATTGTGAACACCCCCTTTTCTGCTTTTTTTTTTTTACTAATAGTCCAATTTCATAGCCTTAAGAGTGTGCATATCATGAATGCTTGGTCTTGTTGGATTTGTGAGAATCTACTGAATCTACTGGTACCTTGTTTCCCATGTAACAATAAGAAATATACTCAAAACCTGGATTAATCTTTTTAGTCACATAGCACTACTATTATTCTGAACACTACTGTATGTGATTAAGTCAAGCTGGCAGAGGCACCAAGCCTACTTTTCACAGTGGAGGAACATTTTTGTCCAGAGGAAATGTGCCGATGGCTGTCGCTTGTCTGTTTTGACAGTTATGACGACAGCAAACTCCCAGAGGCCGAGGCAGGTTCAGCCGCCCCTTCACAGGGGTGAAGTGGTAAATAAATACCCCTCTTTCCACAGTCACATGGTCTACTTTGGACGATTGTGTTACTCATTAAACATTGCCCTGTTTACAGACACACACTTCACATTCCAGTGGCACTAAGTGGGGGGTTTGATCACACTTGCCCACTGGCGTCTGTAGCTGCAGCTCCACTGGAAACCGCTTCAGATGCTTTTCCCTTGATAGGGAATGACTATTTAGTGACAAAATGTTCTGCTAATGCGTAAACAGAGTGAGGACCAGCACGTCCAAATCTGAGACCACAGAAAAAGGCCGATTGTCCCCAAGTGGAAGTGTTAATGCCCCAATTGGAGGAGTTCAAGTATCTTGAGGTCTTGTTGGCGAATAAGGTGGAACATGAGAATGACAGATGATTGAGGCTGTGTCGGAGGTCCGACAGAATCTGTACTGGAGACTCTCGATTTAAGCTCCTATCCTCGACGATGGGCATGAGCATTGGGTCATGACCAAAAGAACAAGACCTCTGATACAAGCAGCAGAAATGAGATCCCTCTGCCAGATAACAGGGCTCACACTCAGGGAAAGGATGAGCATCTTAAAAATTTGAGAGGGACTGAGTAGAGCCGCTGCTGCTGTGCATCAAAAACATTCAGCTTCCAGACACATCTAACTTGAAGGAGACCACAGGGAAGACCCAGGATATGCTGGAGGGATTATATCTACAGTCTGGCTTGGAAACACCTCAGAATCCCCCCGGAAGAGTTAGAGGACTTGGCCAAGGATCGGGAAGTGCAGGATGCGGTGCTTGATCTACTGTCATTGTGATCTGGTAGAAAATGAATGACTGAATGTGTAACTAGAGCACTGCACACATCGAGTGAGAACCTCCGCCAACACTAGTTTCCAATTACACAAAATTTTACCTTGGAAAAATGTTTCAAGGTCAAAGTCCTGTTAGAAGTGTCTTTTCATAAGTTAAATTAGATGTGATCAAATGTCATGAGGATGGATTTAGTTCATGCACTTGAATCAAAGTTTTTTTTTTTTTTTTTTTTTTGCTGTTGTCAGATTTTTTTTTTTCAACTTTTTCAGTTTCTGAATTCTTTTCAAATAATTTTCACAGAACATTGGTCATCTCTGCGATGCACAATTTGTTACTGCTTTTTGGCACTTTCCCAATGGATAACATAAAATTGGAGCCTCCATCCAATTTTGGTGGTGTGGTTAGATCCACAACAGAAAAATGAGAGTGATTGAGGCACTTCTGATTGAGATATAATGCAAAATGTACACCAAATGGACTTTTCAATATTAAATTCAAATGTCCACAAAATCCACAATCCGAATCAGATCCAGATCAAACTTTGTCAGGTGATAGTGAGTGCCAGACTGCACCTCACTTTCAAATATGAGAGTGATTGGGTCACGTTTGATTAAGATATGATGTAAAATATATAATAAATAGGGTTTTCAATGTTATATTTAAGTAGGCACAAAATCTGTAATCCAGATCGATCCAGATCAAACTTTGTCTATTGATAAAGGATACTATCGTACATAACGCTCTCAAATATGAAAGAAATTCCATTTTTATTGACAGAGTTATAAATTTTTGAAAATTTGTTCAATGTTAAAGGACTGGGATTTTTCACAACTTTGACCTTGAAAATTAAATCAGTTCTTGTCAGATCAGACAACACAGATGTCCACTATCCCAGTTCCAGTTACTAATACAAACTTTAACAATATAAAGAGCTTGTGAGCACTTTGTTTCTGCAAATAAGTGACAAAAAAAAAATCCACTTGTTACATTTAAATGGATACGTGAACCCAAATGCAGGACGCAGTATATATTTGTGTATGAACACAAATAGTTTATTGATAGGCTCATGAGCAAAACATAAATAGAGGTGAAGGGAGTACACAACGGCAGTCTCACATCCGGGTCACGTCACACTGCGGCACTGCTTCGCTTCATGTTTAGTGGGTTAAAAAGGGGGCAAACAGGGAGCTTGATAGCACTGATGAGCCTGGAAGGAGCAGAGAGTTGTGTTTCCATTTCCAAAAGTGTTGCTGTTAAGATCTGAGTGTGTGAATGTATTGATTTTGTGGAGACTGGCGATGTGGGTGGAGTGTAATCCTTCAAAAACAGGGTTGATCTCCAGCTCCAGATGACTGGAGTTCTGTACAGAGGCCACGCCCACTAAGCGGTGTCCACTTTCAAATGAAACAGTCTCAGTCTGATGAGGACGTGCAGCACAAATCATGCAAATGTCAAAACGTCCTGAACGCTCCATGGGAGGGTCCGACAGGCTTGAGCCATACATGTCTCTGACAGCAAGCCTACGAACACGGCCACCAACGACAGACGTCTGCTGCTGTTCAGAATCACTGGAGAAGAAACGGAGAGAAAAATCGCTGAAATTCTGAATGTGCACATAATTCCATCATCAGTTCTTTGACTTTCCTGCCAACTGGAATGAACAATCAATAAGACACAGAGTGGCAATGATTTTAAAAGGCATGTTTAAGAAGAAAACCTGATAAAAAGAAGGTTATCACCGGATCACAAGACCACAAATCACCAAACAAAATCTCATTGTTCCGTGTTCACCAGCAAGGAGCCAAAAACAATGGCACGGTTTATGCTTTTAGAGCTGCTGGTGAAGCAATCAAATGGCTTGTGAAATGTGGGACAAAACTGTTTGACTTCCAAGGTTTGGAACGTCAATACTATAACAGACGATGAGGGGAAACAAACCTGACCTCCTGTTGGTGCTGCAAAATGAGCTTATGATTTTACTGGCGTCTACAAGTTGAGTGGGTTCTTAACAGGATTACTCCAAAATTAAAGTTGAGGGTGCACTGGAATATTTCCTGAACGTGCTTCCCAATAAAACCAATGTGGTGATGGTATTGATGGCCTGGTCTTTACTGGGAACTGCAAACTTTGAGAGGGACGTTCAACTTTTCTCAAAGTAAACATCAGCATATTTTTGTCATTTTATTCTGAAAGCCTGAAGGTCCAAAATATATTTTGGACCTATTACTTCTATGACAAAGCTTGAAAAACAGTGGAGGCCTTGGTGGTCACCAGGAATAGGCTTTGGAAATTGAATATACTGGAAAAACTGAGCCTCAAAACCACACGTGCTCCTAATTTCGATCACGCACGTGATGATAAGATTACTGTGCCTTCCACAGTATAGTAAATCACAGCAGAGTAGAAGTCCTACTTTTTCCCTGTATGTGAAATTCACTTTGCAACACAGTTTAACAGAAACTCAGTGTAGCACATGTGCACACCACAGCCTGTGCTGTTTCTTAACATAAGGATTCTTAAATTAAAAAATAAGCAAGATGGGCAAATAAATGTGCATTGGAGAACATATTGGATGTTATTTGATGTGGTTTTGGACAGAACAAATTGGCAAATGGACACAGATTGCTGTCCCACAATGGTGTGAATACTACAAGAAAAACACAAGTCCGATAGATTTTTTTGAAAATTTGTAATTTCTGTGCACTGTTGTGTATTTTAACTATTGGTGTTTATTATTTTATCTTAAGTGTGTTATTGTTATTATTAGTATTATTATTATTATTCTCTGTGTTATCTGGCTAATATTCTCATGTGGAAATATTCTCTGGTACTATTTCCAGGTTCACGGGTCTCCGCGCTTCCATGTTTAAATGTTTACCCATCTTTATAAGCGTTCCCTCATCCCCAGATTGCATATATTCTTCCTGCTTTCTCGTGTATTGTTCCAGTGTTTTTGGATTGATCTGTAACTGATTTGAACTAATTTGTTGAAAAAAAAATTGCCAGTTTTTTGACCAAGCATACTAGTCTGCTGCTCTAGACTGTTATATTTTTCCTGCTGGGCAATGAACCCACTTTTACTTTCCATCCTTGTGGTTCTCTGTGTTGTGGTTGTTTTCCAAATGATTACACAACCAGTGTAATCTCCAAAATCTACCTTCAATCAGTGAAATGACCATTAAACAAACCTCGAATCGCCTGGGAGTTGAGCTGAGGGCAAACAGCTTGATGAGGCCCAGACACAGTGGGGAGTAGTCATGCTCCCAGATGACAGCAGGGATAAGGAGGACTTTGCCGTAACAGGACAACAGCAGGGACCTGAGGAGCAGATGGAACTCAAGGGTTCCACCCTGCAGATGATGCACTATGACCCAAAGGAAACACAGCACACCGCCGCAGAACGCCGCCAGCTCTACAGAACCAAGAGATGCATCAGAGAGTCACGTCAAATTCACACAATGTATTTAGGAAGGCAACTCATGCTAGCCAATTTTCATGCTAACGTTAGCATCACTAAAGGGCTAATATTAGCATGTATATAAGCATGTATTTCTTAAGCACATTATCAATCCTGTTGCTCACAATGGAGGCGCTCGGTTCCTGCTAACATTAGATGTGATAGGTGCAGACTCACGGACTCTGATATAGGAGGCCGATGTTCTAACGATGAGTCAAAAACCCAAGTGTTCTAAGGACTGCTACTAGAAATTCTTTTAGCACCAGGGAGCAAGGTTTTACTTACTGCACAGCACCTGTTGGCTATCGTTACACTCACTTCCTGAAATCTCACCCCATCTGGATCATAGAACCTACACTGGGCATGAACCTACAACCTTAGGGACGGGAGGCAGATTGGTTATACAACAACAAGGAAACTAAAATTCAAGGGTTTGCCACTAGAATGCCTTTTGGTGTCGGGGAGTGAGGCTAACACACCGCTATAAAACATCAATCTGACTCTAAAGTGATATAAACACGGTCTGTACAATTGACCCTTTAGTCGTGTTATCTTACCAAGGGCAGCCAGTCCAAACATGCAGTAGAACTCCACTGTTTGGTGTACCTGATGATGTCAGCGGGGTCACTGCTGTGCTCGGAGCCATGAAGCAGAGACCACCTGAGGTAGGCCTCACAGAGCAGACAGAACACACACAGCTTCCAATGGATCTAGAGTTCATAGAGGAGAAGACACAGAAACTAAGTGTTCGGTAGACGCTAGCAAAGGGGTAGATTTTTTTTAACTGGTTCAGACACAACTGTACCCAACAAAAACACAGTACATCTATACCTACGTGATCAAGATGACATACAGTATACAAGTCTGGAGATTAGAGTTGATCCCAACTGTATATTTGAGTTTTATATGAAATCACTGTTCTGCTTTTTCCAACAGAAACACTGCAAAATAAAACCAATCCTCTGTTGACATTGCAGATTTACAAAAGCCACCCATTCATTATGTTATACCTCAACCACAGGAAAATCTGGTCCATTTGGCTGAACAAACGTTCTTTATCTTGGCTGTACTTGTGCATAACTCTGCAAAAGGTTCTGGACTAAAACTCAACATGGATTGGATTACAAATCACAGTGCTGGCTTACAGTTGATATGACTCTTGAAAAAACCAACTAGACACCTGAATTTTCAATAGGCGGCCAGGTAGGAGTCAACTGAAGAATTACACAGGGGTCAAAATTAAAAATACTTCAATCAAATTGAAAACTACACTACATTATTTGTCCTGATCATAACGATTCCAAAAAGGTATAGTTTGGAACCATCTATGACTGAATGTTCAGGAGTTATGGGGTAAAAACAGCAAGAATGATGACAAAGGTCACTTTCAGTTTGTACAGGGGTCAAAAGTCAAAGTTCCATCAATTTTGGTAAAAAGTAAGTAAGTAAAATTTATTTAAATAGTGCTTTTCACAGACAGAGGTAACAAAGTCCTTTACAAGATAAAATATCACAATACAAAAAATAAAACATCAGGGTGCCAACCGTCTAAAAGCTTTGGAAAGCCTGTTTAAAAAAAGAGAGGCTTGAGTTGCCTTTTGAAAATCGCTACACAATCCAAAGAGCGTAAAGACAAGGGCAGTTCATTCCAGAAACAAGGCGCTGAGGCTTTAAGAGATCTGTCGCCTCGGGTTTTGAAGCAGGTCTTGGGAATCAACAGCAAGTTACATCCTGAAGACCTCAAACTGCGGGCAGAGGTGTAGGGCTAGATCAGGTCAGCAAGACATTCAGGAGCCTGTCCATGAAGGGCTCTGAATGTCAAAACTAGTAGTTTAAAGTTTATTCTGAAGGAGACCGGAAGCCAATGAAGAGACTCTAGAATAGGAGTAATGTGGGCTCTGCTATTACTGCAGGTCAGACGTCTTGCAGCAGAATTTTGGACATATTGTAAGCATTTCAGCTCCTTGTTGAGACAGGTGAACAAGCTATGACAGTAGTCCAACCGCGAGGAAATAAACACATGGATAATTGTCTCAAGCAGCATATGTCTCAGCTTGGTGATATTACGAAGTTGGAAAAAACTGTTTTTAACCAGCCTCCATGAATGTTGTGAGAGAGGCACAGCTTCATCAAAGATAACACTGAGATTACGCAGGCTTGCTTTGGCTGAAGAATTCAAGTTGCCCAGGTGCTGCTTAATGTCAGGGATAGCACTACTGGGAGCAATAATCTGCACTCTGCATTTAATCATTAGTGATTGATCTCTGCTGTCTTCCACAGCATGTCTTCTTCCTGATTCTCTCCCCTCAGCCCCAACCAGTCCCAGCAGAAAACTGCCCCTCCCTGAGCCTGGTTCTGCTGGAGGTTTCTTCCTGTTAAAAGGGAGTTTTTGCTTCTCACTGTCGCCAAGTGCTTGCTCATAGGGAGTCGTTTTGACCGTTGGGGTTTTTTCTGTGATATTGTATGGCTTTTGCCTTGCAATATAAAGCGCCTTGGGGCAACTGTTGTTGTGATTTGGCGCTATATAAATAAAATTGATTTGATTTGATTTGAATAATAAGTGCCTCGGTTTTCTGAGTACAATTGTATGTCATCAGCGAACACATCACTAAAGCGCTGAATTATTTGGCCAAGGGGAAGAACATCCAAAAGGAACAGGAGTGGCCCTAGCACTGAGCCTTGTGGAACATCACACTGTAAATCCACCGATTCAGACATAACACGGTTCACTGAAATGCTAAAACTCCTGCCAGTCAAGTAGGAGATAAACCAGTCCAACACAGGGCCCGTCATCCCACTAAATCTCGCAACCTGTTGACCATTATGGTGTGGTCGACCGTGTCAAAGGTGGAGGACAGGTCTAACAGAAACCAACACCGCGCACCTCCCCGAGTCAGAGAACATCATTATGTCGTGGGACATTTTCCGCAGTGCAGTCTCGGTAGAGTGGCGTTTCCGAAAACCTGACTGAAATTTATCATATATGTTCTTTTTCTCAAGATAAGATCTCAATTGTTTTGCAACCACGTTTTCAGCATTTTGATAGAAATGGGAGTTTGGATATTGGCCGAAAGTTCGGATTGATCCAGGTTAGGCTTTTAGAGTCTGGGTTCTATCACCGCATTTTTAAAAGAGGCTGGGAAAATACCGGATGAAAGGGAGAAGTAAAAGATTTTGGTAACCCATGGCCCAATTAAGTCAAGAACATTTCCAAAAAGCTTAGAAAGGAGGACATCAAATACACTAGATGTCAAACTCATTTTGCATGATAAAGCCACAATATCCTCTAAAGACACAGGACCGAAGAACGTCCAGGTCCGCCAGAGCAGCTTGGTCTGGGCAAAGCCAAAAGAAGAGGGTGAATTAATTTTTCTTTTATGCCTCTAATCTTTGTAATAAAGAATTTTTAAAAAATCATTGCTATCTGCCTCATAGGACAAAGAGAAAGCAGGAGCAGTTTGAGACACAAGTGTATTTATAGCATCAAATAGCACTTTTGGATTTCCCTTGAATGTTGAATGCTTGGTCTCCAAAGTAAAGGTCAAACAATGTCAACGTCCATTGGATTCTATGACATGTCAATCAATTCAATCAATCAATTTTTTTTATATAGCGCCAAATCACAACAAACAGATGCCCCAAGGCGCTTTATATTGTAAGGCAAGGCCATACAATAATTATGTAAAGCCCCAAACGGTCAAAACGACCCCCTGTGAGCAAGCACTTGGCTACAGTGGGAAGGAAAAACTCCCTTTAACAGGAAGAAATCTCCAGCAGAACCACGCTCAGGGAGGGGCAGTCTTCTGCTGGGACTGGTTGGGGCTGAGGGAGAGAACCAGAAAAAGACATGCTGTGGAGGGGAGCAGAGATCGATCACTAATGATTAAATGCAGAGTGGTGCATACAGAGCAAAAAGAGAAAAACAGTGCATCATGGGAACCCCCCAGCAGTCTACGTCTATAGCAGCATAACTAAGGGATGGTTCAGGGTCACCTGATCCAGCCCTAACTATAAGCTTTAGCAAAAAGGAAAGTTTTAAGCCTAATCTTAAAGTAGAGAGGGTGTCTGTCTCCCTGATCTGAATTGGGAGCTGGTTCCACAGGAGAGGAGCCTGAAAGCTGAAGGCTCTGCCTCCCATTCTACTCTTACAAACCCTAGGAACTACAAGTAAGCCTGCAGTCTGAGAGCGAAGCGCTCTATTGGGGTGATATGGTACTACGAGGTCCCTAAGATAAGATGGGACCTGATTATTCAAAACCTTATAAGTAAGAAGAAGAATTTTAAATTCTATTCTAGAAACAACAGGAAGCCATGAGAGAAGCCAATATGGGTGAGATAGCTCTCTCCTTCTAGTCCCCATCAGTACTCTAGCTGCAGCATTTTGAATTAACTGAAGCTGATAACTAAGCATGATACATGGTCCAAACTATTCCTTTTAAACCATGTTAACTCAACTAATGATTGCATTTGAATAAGGTGCATTGTGCGGCATCGGTCCAAGCTCCTAAATCTGACCTGAGCCATGTGTAAGAAACTGAAAAAAATTTAGATTACCGGTACTTACATTCAAAGTTGTGTTGAACAAAATGTGCCTGTAAGCCTGCGTCTTGCACAAAATGGCATCAATCAGGATGATAACCAGGTCGTATTCAATGTACTTGTCTACTGGCTTCTGGCAACTCTCCTGTGGAAAGACAGACAGGCAGACAGTCAACAAAAGCATCCGCTACAACGTAGTGCGATTTGGACCAAAACTGGCAGAATAACTGAGGATCAGTCAACGACAAGATGATTTGCTTTTGAGAAAAATCAGTTAAAAGTCAAAGCCACAGGTCAAGGTCAACAGCTGAGCCCACTGCTGATATACAAGAGATATTTAGAATGGCTGTTTTAAGGATTTGGTTAAAGATAACCTATTATTACTACTAAACAGCAGTACAAAATCATATATCACCTTTCTGTTGGTCTCATGACCTCTCACCTTGGATGATGCTGATAGGTCAAACTTAAGGTCATACTTTTCAATCAAACAGTTTGCCATTATTATGGATTAAATATGAGAGAAGGCTTGAATAAAGTGGTTTGGTCAGAATTGAACAATGTCATAATTTTGTGGATGACACCAAGTTATATCCTCCAATCTTGTCACTCACTGATCACGTAACATTATAGAAAAGCTAATCATACGAACCTAATAACCTAATAATAATAATAATAATAACCAAACCTAATAACCACTCGTATGGACTAACCATAACGAGTGGTTATTAGGTTTCAGTGAAGACAAATGTAAGGTCCTACATGTCTGTAACAGGAATCTATTTATCAGTATTATATGAATGGAAAGTGACTTGAGGTTGTTCATGAAGAGAAAGACCTGGGTGTTTTAATAAGTTGTCTTTATCCAAACACATTGCAAAGGCAACTACCAAGGCCAGGAGTTTATTAGGTATGATCAAACTGTCATTTTATATACTGATCAAGAATATTTCTTAGTTTCGCTCAAAAGCTATTCTAGGGGTATTGGGCTCTACTGGGGCTGCCCCTTGTCACCAGTCCTGTTTGTCATGTTCATGGATGGGATTTCAAGGTGCAGTCAGGGACTGGAGGGTGTCCAGTTTGCTGACCTCAGAGTTGCATCTCTGCTTTTTGCAGATGATGTGATTCTATTGGCTTTATCGTGCAGTCACCGCTGATGTGTACTAGGCAGGTTTGAGGCCATGTGTGAAGCATCTGGGATGAGAATCAGCACCTCCAAATCTGAGACCATGGTCTTCTGTTAGAAAAGGGTGGACTGTCCAACACTAGGTCAGGGGAGAACAATTGCTCCAAGTGGAGGAGTTTAAGTATCTCTGGGACTTGTTCATGAGTGGTGGGAAGTTGGAGTGTGAGCTCAACAGACATAGCGAAGAAGGAGCTGAGCCACAAGGCAAGGCATACACCAGTTGGTGTACGCTCCTATCCTCACTTATGGTCATGAATTGTTGGTAATGACTGAAAGAATAAGATCACGGATACAAGCGGTGGAAATTAGATTCCTCTGTTTGGTATCTGAGATTACACTCCTGGACAGGGTGAGAAGCCCAAATATATGCTGCTTCTTTGCATCAAAAGGAGCCAGCTGAGGTGGTTGGGGCATTTGGCGAAGATGCTTCCTGGTTGTTTCCCTAGGGAGGTCTTCCAGGCACATCCAACTGGGAGGATGCCCAGGACACACTGCAGGGATTATATTTCCCAGACGGCTTGGGACTGCCTTGGGATTCCCTAGGAGGAGTTACAGGACTTGGCTAAGGAAGTGTGGGATGAGCTGCTTGATCTGCTGTCACCATGGCCCAAACCGGATAAGAGGCAGACAATAAATTAATGAATGTCATTCTATGTACTATTTTCTACGTTTTATCCGGAAGTATAGTTTTTCAAACAGGTCAATACATAGATGGAATAATTTACCAAGTCATGTTATTCTCTCACAAGACATTTTTTAAAAATTAATTTGGACAATTTTTATATTTTTTATATTTCTTGGCAATTTTTATATTTCTATTATACATAATGTGGCTTTTTATGTACTATTTCACTTAAAAAAAAATCACACTAATAAATGAATTATAAATTTACATTCGATTCTCCAGGAGACAAATGACTAAACACTGCCATCTACCGGCGTTATGGTACTTTAAGGCGTCACGGAAGATTCTAAAAGAATGAAGGAGAAAGCTGCGAGATAACAACACGATCACTTATTAGGACATTTTTTGCCTCCCCATCATCAGGACAGCTCATTTACAAACACAATTTAAAAAGATACTAAATTGACGGGTTTTTTGATAAAGGGTGAACACAAACTAGGCAGGCTACAAAGATAGCTTAGCCTCACTAAAACAGAAGAATTATGAAAAACTAAGTTCAAAAATCCTAACTCACACATATGGTGATCTTCAAGATGCCGTTACTGTAGTCTCTGTACAGCTCCAATGCTTTTTCGCCACATTCCACACACATAAATCCACACTTACCCATGTCGCCCTTTAAAATTATGAAAACAAAGCATGCGGAAGTTTTTAATGGGCAATCCTCAGTGCCACCTTCAAATAAAGGTACGCAGAGTACTCGAGACCTATTTTGGTCTCGCACGGGTTTGGGGAAGTAGCTTAACTTAATAAGAATACAAAAAATAATTGTATTCCACTACAGTCAAATGTATAATCTCATTGCAGTTACATTTTGTTAAATGAAGATTACTTTATAGATTATACAATTTTCTGTACAAAGACACAATCTAACAAAATTAAGAGCCTACAAGCACCTCTACTCCAGAGACTTAACATCGTAAACGCTATCTTATCTCTATCTACTCTATCTAAATGAGTTACTCATTTTATCTCTTTGAAAAGCAGTTTGTGTTTAATAATAATAATAATAATAATAATATACATAAAAAAAAAAAACTCAGATAAACTGCCTATTCTGTTGTTGCATAAGGGAAATGCATCAAACCATTATTAGGTCACTTTAACATTTATGTAGAAATCAATAATATACAGTCAGATCCATCAGTAGTTGGGCCTGTGATACAAATGTTTGTAATCACAGAGGAGTTGAACAAAATGTGTGTGAATGTCAGGTCACAAGGTAAACTAACAGAAAATAATTTAATGTGAAATTTGGTATATTTTGTCTACCTCATTCAAAGGGCAGTAGATGTACATTATTGTACAGTACAGTACTATGTTATGTTACTACTATTTGTACTACAAATACAAAAAAATCTACTGTTAATATTATTATTATTATAACAACAATAACAATAATAAGCCTATTTTCGTGCAATTTTAGTAAACTTAATTGGTTTGACTTAATTTCGAAAAATAACAGCGGGAATATAACGTTGTGTTTAACTTGACGTTCCAGCCGCTTAGTTTATGGGAAATGTAGTTTAATATCGTCTTTACGCATACAGCGTTTTTGCCTCGCGCACAGAGGGCGTGGTTTGCCCAATGCTTCCGGTGTGTCGTCCACATGGCTCCTGCCAGCCGGGTTGTGGTTGTATCTGCGCTCTCACTCTGTCTGTGCCGGCTCGTCTTTTCCACAGAGTATTTCTCAACTCTCACGTTTTTTCAACAATGAGCTCCACAACAAGGATGTAGTTCGCTGTCCGACTGGGAAGAATACGCGGCTGACTGCGGTAAAAAAAAAGAACCTTCTTCTATTAGTTTGCCACCGTCCTCCTACAGCGAGCAGCGGCTGCTAACCTGTTTAGAAGCTAATGTCCGTATTTAATCATTTCTATCATAAAGTCCCAGTCACTGCTGCAGAGTCGAAATTTTGAAGCATAATCCAGAATTACATCATGAATCTGCTGTTTTCAGTATTAGAACACACTTGCCTTGTTACCTAAGTTAGACAAAATGTGCTTTAAACAAATTATTTGAAAGTGTATCAATGACTAAAAAGTTGATCAACCCTGCATGTTTTCTGTCGGTACCTGCGCAATCACAGCTGATTGGTCAGGTCCTGGTACTTAGTGCTCTTGATTGGCTGTGCACACCTGACTTGTTAATTAGCATGGCTGGAGCAGGGGGAGTTGTAAAGTATGTAAGGGAGGTGATCTCCAGGGATGAGGGGTTCTTGATCCAAAACCTGTCCCTTATTTGGCCCTTCTATCGTAGCTTATACTGATGAGTTACATAAACATCCGTCCCACAAACACTTGTGATGAGTGCGGGAAATTAGCTGTGGAGAGTCAAATCATTTTTTATTTTTTGGCACCAATGCTGTCAACATCTTATAACTTTGGGTCTTCTGTGGAATGACTCACTTTTGGAGCCAGTCTGAATTGGTCATTGTAGGAACCTGCGGGTTTTGGCATGTCCATTTTGGTATCCATTTATCAGTGCTGGAGGTAACTTCTTGGGTTAAAAATAGCAAAAAGTGGTTAGAGGCCAACTTTTGTTTGTACGTGGGTCAAGAATTATGACTGCCGCTTTATAAGGGTTTACACAGTGCCAAAACTAATGTGATTTTTTTTTTTTCAGCCTATAAGGTCGCAGGGCCCCCCCAAACTAGTAACAGTTACAAACGGAAACAAAAGCAACATATTCTTCAGAAATATGGTAATATTTCTTTGAGAAAAGAAGGTATAGTGGACTTAAAGGCTGTGAATTATTTGTTGAGGTAAATGGATCTGGACTGAATGTTAGAAAGAGTTGTTTGCTTATGGAATAGCCTTTCTGATAATATTGTCATTTTACCAGATAGTTACACTATACATATAATATAATTTGTTATAATCTTTATTGACATGTTAAAACATAAAGGTGCACATACAACATGTACAAGGTTAGTCCATGCTAAATATAATCCATCCATCCATCCATCCATTTTCTTCTGCTTTATCCGGAGTTGGGTCGCAGGGGCAGCAGCTCAAGCAAAGCCGCCCAGACCTCCCAATCCACACACACCTCCCCCCAGCTCCTCCGGGGGAACCTCAAGGCGTTCCAAGCCAGCCGAGAGAGTAGTCCCTCCAGCGTTTCCTGGGTCTTCCCCGGGGCCTCCTCCCAATGGGACGTGCCCGGAACACCTCTCCAGCGAGGCATCCAGGGGGCATCCGGAAAAGATGCCCGAGCCACCTCATCTGACTCCTTTCGATGTGGAGGAGCAGCGGCTCGACTCTGAGCTCCTCCCGAGTGGCCGAGCTCCTCACCCTATCTCTAAGGGAGCACCCAGCCACCCTGCGGAGGAAACTCATCTCGGCTGCTTGTACTCACAATCTCGTTCTTTCGGTCATGAGCCAAATCTCATGACCATAGGTGAGGATCGGAACGTAGATCGATCAGTAAATCGAGAGCTTTGCCCCCCTACTCAGCTCTCTTCACCACGATGGTCCAATACAGTGACCGCTTCACTGCAGATGCTGCACCGATCCGTCTATCGATCTCACGCTCCATCCGTCCCTCACTCGTGAACAAGACCCGAGATACTTAAACTCCTCCACTTGAGGCAAGGACACTCCACCGACCTGAAGAGGGCAAAGCACCTTTTTCCGGTCGAGAAACATGGCCTCGGATTTGGAGGTGCTGATTTTCATCCCGGACGCTTCACACTCAGCTGCAAACCGCCCCAGTGCACGCTGAAGGTCCTGATTTGACAAAGCCAACAGAACCACATCGTCTGCAAACAGCAGAGACGAGATTCTGTGGTTTCCAAGCCAGACCCCCTCTACACCCTGGCTGCGCCTAGAAATTCTGTCCATAAAAATAATGAACAGAACCGGTGACAAAGGGCAGCGAATGGTAGCAAAATGCTAGCTTTCCTGCCTTTTCTATTCCCAAACTGGTCCTCAGTGACCCATATGTGAGTTTTAGAGTACTGAATTGTCTTTCCAGGCCACCACTGTTGGCAACAGCTGAATCTAGCAGATTTTCTACAGTGCAGAGGCTTTCATTAAAGCCAAAACACCTCCCAACACAAGAACAAACATTCTGATTCAGACATTCTGTGTCATATGGAACACATTTAGCAATGTGGAGGGTGATGTCGGTATCAGTTTCTCATTCAGTGTCTTAATGAATACAGCTCCCTCTAAAAAAAATAATTTTTGATGATCCTTTTGATTTTTTTAGTGATTTAAATCATACCAGCCCTGGTTTTATAATTAATTATGTTTACAACACCACCACTTCTCAATTGGTTGATTTTGTTATTTTATTTTGTATGATGTATAACTTTCTTACACACTAATAAATTAATTATTATTATTTTAAGATTATAAAAAGGAGTACTTTGTGCGATTAGGAATTCTAAGTTAATCATGTTATGTGGCAAATGCAGTCCAGTGGGAATTACGTTTTTATGTACTATCCTTTGCAGATCAAACAGGATCAGAAACCAGTTGGACTTCCTGTGGTTTGCTTGAGATGAGGGTGTGACAGTAACGTCACTGTGTTTTGTTTACAAGTTATATACATTTCCTTCCTGTGTAAAGGTTGTTTATGATTAATTTTTATTTTATATTTTTAATTTTGTCAGCACAAAGTTGTATGTAGAAGCTGCATATGGTGAATAATCATCAAACCACTTGGGTTCAGCTCTTATCACATGCAGTGTCAAGGTCCTTGTGCTGAAAATGTCAGTCTTCTACCACAAACACAGCGATTAAACTCAAGGATGATCTTTGTTCACAGGATTTGTTGCGACAAATGGATTAACCAGTTTGTCATCTGCTAATCTCTACTTTTAGTTTTATGCAGAGGCAATTCCCTCAAAACAACTAGTTGTCAAGTTGCAGTAAGAAGCGACACCTCCGATCATAATGGTGATGTTGAGTTTTGAATAGAAATGAAGTATCTTTAAAAATAACTGTTAGCAAGCTGACTTTGAGTATAAACCAGTGGTGGGCACACTTCCGATAATCCGATAACAGATAATTATCGAAGATAATGCTTTCATTATCGGATTATCTTTTTAGATAAATTTAAAAACAATCATCGGACTTATTATCTTCCGATGAATTACCGTCCGATAACTTTTAGAGCGATAACATACTAAACTAAGCTGAACAGTGAAAAACATTTTTAAAACTGTTAAAGCTGTTGAGACCTACCTGTTAAAAGTTTCCTAATAGGCATGTTGTTCTACCCTCTGCAAACAGAAACCACTCTATCATCTGTAAGCAAAGGAGAACTGGTGACCAAAAAAAAATGTCATTTCCTTTAACACCATATTAATATAATCGCAATGTCACCAAGTCATCCAGAGGCATACATGTTTAACTTTTGGTTCAAATTTTAACCACTCATTTTAGACAAGCTATTTAAAATTAATGTCATGTCTGAAGTTTATAAAGTGAAAATATCAGATATTGTTTTCGTTTTAAAGTAATGTGCTAATTTTTAAGGTTTTGTGAGCACGTGCTGTGCCAGGCAGCAATGCATTATGGGTAGCATAAGGTAATCTCATGACAGGACAAATGACAGACACGCTGTTCAGGGTCCACAGATAACAGCATTAAACTCTAGTGCCTAAAACTCTCGTGAATATATTCTCTGGGTTTATAGACGTTAGTGTATTTGCGTTTGTTAAATTCCACGCATCTTAAATGTAGCAGACACGGATTATCTGGAATTTTGTTTGACATTTTTTCAAGGCCGCTACTGCCATCTACTGGCCAGGAGTGTTCATGGCAGTATTAAACGTCTGGGTACATGGCTGCTCTCAAAGTGTTGGTATTGTCCATTGTCCAGGTGCTTTTTGTGTGCATATATTTGTTAACTTTGTATTCTAAAACTACGGTTAGAAGTAATTCCGACTCCTTATCGGTCCACACGGATGAGGTTGGCGCCATGTTTTTAGTTTTTGTGGAAGTGACGACAAGAGAATAAGGCTCCTGATTGGATAGAATTTTAATCAGTACCGCCACCCAGAGGTTTGGCAGACTAATTACAACACATTTATACGGTTCGATGTGGATGGATTTTTTTTTTTAAACGATGTATGTGGTGATGAAGTTTTTTCCCCAAACTGAAAGGGTAAGATATTCGGTTTTACAAATACCCGACAACGTGTGTACATGGCCTTATGTCTGTGAAAGGCACTATAAATAAATTTACTTACTTACTTACTAATATTGAGTGCATGTTTTACAACATCATAAAAGTTTTAAAACATGCAATTGCGATGACACTTCCAGGGCTCCGTAAAAATGCCTGTTTTTACAAATAAACATGGAATATTTTACAAAAGCACATTTATCTTTAAACCAACACACGACACATCACATTAACGTGTTGGTTTACATAATGGATTACTGAACCAATCACTGTTTAGCACTTTTACCCAGAATGCTTTGCGGTCTGTGTTTGTTACAAAACCTCAGAATTAGTGCCTTATTCAACATTAAAAGATATATGTTTATTTTAACTTTGTACAAATGACAGAATTGACATTAATGGAGTTATTCTATCAGTATTTTCAAAAAACCATAAGTTAGTATGACTTTATTTTTCAAGACCTCCGCCTGACCGGAGTGTTGAAATTGATAGAGAGCTGGCCTTATGGCTGCTCTCGGTCTGTCACTGTGGTGAGAGCACTGTTGTAAACAAGAGCTTCCAGCAGGGGCAGAATGTTGAAAGAAAAATGATTATGATTAGTAAAGAGTTGATTTTGTGGGTGCTTGCAGGATTTGTCTGTGCTGCTTCCTGCAGGGGCAGTATGGTCAAACATTCTTTATTCTTTAGGTCTTTTACCGCTTTTGTGTTAAAAATCAATTTCAGCTGTTTAACTGCAAATGTCCCATAGACAACACCAGAATTTATCGGTTATTGATTATCTGTAACTTCCGATACATTTTTGGGTGGTTTATCGGTTTATCTTTATCAAAGATAACTTTTCAGTTATCTTATTATCTGTTATCGAAGTTAATTTTTTGGTTATCTGTGCCCACCACTGGTATAAACATAGATGCAAGACTGACTGCTCAGGTGAGCCTCTGTTTTGATGAAGTTAAAGAGTTTTGATGTAGATAATGCAGTGTTAAAATGCTCTTAAAAATAATAACAAAACAATTATTTTAGACACTTCATCACTTCTGAGACCGACCCCTCCCTTTACACACAATATAGCATCCTGCTGTTCCGTTGCTCCATCTGTGCAAGTGTTCAGTTACAAATGTGTGCAGTCAATGTATGTACTCGTGTGTGTACTTGACCTGAGATTTTTGCAAATTTCTTAAATAATAATAATAATAAATACATGTACATAAGTATTCACAGTGCAGCCGGTCTGCTCTGTGTAAGCCTGATCCCATCAGATCTCAGAAGCTAAGCAGTGCAGGATCTGGTTAGTACCTGGATGGGAGACCTCTTTGGAACACCAGTGGTTGTGTGTGTTTCTCTGGGTAAAACTGGAGTTGCGTCAGGAAGGGCATCCGGTGTAAAACGCCTGCCAAATACTAATGGGGATCTGGCTGTATCCGCTGTGGCGACCCCAGACATAAATGGAAGTAGCCGAATCGGCGACCACAACATCATAAGTATTCCCAGCCTTTGCTATGAAGCTCGAGATTGATATCAGGTGCCTCCTGTTTCCACTTATCATCCTTGAGATGTTTGTGCAGCTTAATTGGAGTCCACCTGGTGTAAAATTCAGTTGATTGGACATGATTTGGAAAGACACACACCTGTCTATATAAAGTCCCACAGTTGACAGAACATGTCAGAGCACAAACCAAGCATGAAGTCAAAGGAATCATCTGTAGACCTCTGAGACAGGATTGTCTCAAGGCACAAATCTCTGGAAGGGCACAAAACCATTTCTGCTGATTTGAAGGTCCCAATGAGCACAGTGGCCTCCAACATCTGTAAATGGAAGTGGTTCAGATCCATCAGGACTCTTCCTAGAGCTGCCACCAGTCTAAACTGAGCGATTGGAGGAGAGGGGCCTTAGTCAGGGAGGTGACCAAAAACCCAGTGGTCACTCTGTCAGAGCTCCAGCATTCCTCTGTGGAGAGAGGAGAACCTTTCAGAAGGACAACCCTCTGCAGCAATCTACCAATCAGGCCTGTATGGTAGAGTGGCCAGACAGAAGCCACTCCTTAGTAAAAGGCACATGGCAGCCCACCTGGAGTTTGACAAAAGGCACCCGAAGGACTGTCAGACCAGGAGAAACAAAACTCTGGTCTGATGAGACAAAGCTTGAACTCTTTGGTGTGAATGACAGGTGTCATGTTTGGAGGAAACCAGGCACCATCCCTACAGGGAAGCATGGTGGTGGCAGCATCATGCTGTGGGGATGTTTTTCAGCAGCAGGAACTGGGAGACTAGTCAGGATTGAGGGAAAGATGAATGCAGCAACGTACAGGGACATCCTGGATGAAAACCTGCTCCAGAGCGCTCTTGACCTCAGACAGGGTGACGGTTCATCGTTCAGCAGGACAATGACCCTCAACACACAGCCAAGATATCAAAGGAGTGGCTTCAGGACAACTCTGTGAATGTCCTTGAGTGGCCCAGCCAGAGCCCAGACCTGAATCTGACTGAATGATGGGGATTTTATGACTTGTTACCATTTATTTAATTAATCATTGCCTGCTTACATGATATTCAATGTAATCAAAAGTAGTCTGAGTTAAGTTTCTGCTTCTTGTGAAATGAACTGTATCAACTATCTGTTATCTGTGTGATGTGGGAGTGAAACCAGCCACAAGATTGAAAGAATGTGTCTTAGCTGATTTGTTAAAGGATTCTACATTTATTATTGTCTGAATTATATTCTTTTATACTTACTTTTATACTTACTCATTCAATCATATTAATTATGTACCCATTCATATGCTGCATTTAAGCTAAATGATTGCTCAGCCACATTGATGAACTAAAGGTTGTTTCAGGACTCTGTTGACATCTAAACTTAACTGCTTACTCCCTTCTTTCAGTTTCACAGGAAACCGTAACTCACAAGCAACCGTTCACCCCTCCCTTCCCCAAACGCAATGTACCCTAATGCTACGTTGTATTGTTTATGATTTTTTTTCTTTCCTAATAAAAGAGCAAGCGCGGGGGGGGCGCAGAGAGGAGCAGGAGAAGCAAGGTTGGTCTTAGTTTTGTACGCTCTCTCCGAAGCTTCTCCCCTTTGCGCAAAGCTCACAAAAGAGATCTCTGTCTAATGTTGTCTCTTTTTATGTGATTGTGCTTTGAGAAACTGTGTTTTGCAGGATACGATCTCAGGCACAGTTTAAGTGCCAGGTCCAGTTAGGGCAACGGACCTGACACTGAACATCTCTGGAGAGATCTGAAAATGTCTGTGCACCGACGCTCCCCATCCAACCTGATGGAGCTTGAGAGGTGCTGCAAAGAGGAATGGACACAACTGTCCAAAGATAATTGCACCAAGCTTGTAGCATCATTTTCAAGAAGACTTGAGGATGTAAGTGCTGTCAAAGGTGCATCAACAAAGTATTGAACAAAAGGTGTGAATACTTAAATACATGTGATTTGTTAGCTTTTATTTTTAATAAATTTGCAAAAATAAAAAACAAAACAAAACCCTTTTTTCATGTTGTTATTATGGGGTGTTGTGAGTAGAATTTTGAGGGGAAAAAATGAATTTACCCCATTTAGGAATAAGGCTGTGACATAACAAAATGTGAAAAAGTGAAGTGCTGTGAATACTGTCTGGATGCACTGTAAGTTCTTGACAGTATTGCACAATCATCTTATGATATGAAACTTGACATAATCCATCTCTGTGAATTTTTTTTTTTTTTTGTTCCGTCAGTCACTGCTGAAGAATTGTACAAACATTAAAATAATTCCACATATTAAACCTTTTTTTAATTG
Organism: Thalassophryne amazonica; assembly: GCF_902500255.1. Taxonomy (NCBI): domain Eukaryota; kingdom Metazoa; phylum Chordata; class Actinopteri; order Batrachoidiformes; family Batrachoididae; genus Thalassophryne; species Thalassophryne amazonica. The sequence goes on along the minus strand of NC_047123.1, from coordinate 7,046,216 downwards.
CCTCATATGGCTTGCAATATGTACAGATGGAAAAAAAAAACAGTTTGGTGCTTTCAGTAGGGCTTTATCTAATTATTTTAATTCAAGTTTCCATGTTTTTTATTTAAAATATATCATGAGTAAAATATGTTATAAGTTTGTTCAAATTCTTACTGTAATTTCATGTTTTTATTTTTGATAATGCTCAGACTATAGGGCTTGGATTTTTCTCATATATAATCTATGGTGTTATGGATTCTCAAAGTAATTGGCAGTTTGCATTCACTGGCATTGGTAGCTGTGCAATCTCAAAATTGACATTTTGAGATTGCCCATTCAGATTGTAATTAGAGCGCACCCTAGTCAGCCGCTACTACGTAGTAAGTAAAGTGTGATGCTTGCTACCTGACCAGAGTACCACGTGAACTGCGAAAATAAGGGCTCCGGTGAGTGGGTTGTAATTAAATATTTAAGGCTGACCGTGTGTGTTTGTGCACATACGCTTTCAACATAAGGGCCCCAGTGACCTCCCCCTTGGTGCCCCCAGTCACCATAGCAAGTTTGGTGTGGATTGCTTAATTACCGTGGCTGTACATAGTGAACACACACATGAGGTCAGCTTTATATATTTGATTTTTTTTTCTTTAGCCTAATTGAATTGAAGACCACAAAGCATTTCCTGTATTAGAATTGACCTACACTGTGTAAAATAAATATTGTTTAAAAATAAATTTTTTCAATTTACCTAAAAAAAGAGTAGTCTTCTCTTTGGCCTCCAAAGCTTGTTCGTAGCTTTGGAGGCCAGGCTGGGCGAATTGGAGACTCGGCTCCGCACCTTGGAAAATCCTACAGCTAGGCAGGCCCCTGTAGTTGGTGCGGACCAAGGTAGCTTAGTCGCCGTGAGATGTCCCCCAGCAGATCCCGAGCAGCCGGGAAAGCAGGCCGGCTGGGTGACTGTGGGGAAGAAGCATAGTTCTAAACAGAAGCCCCCTGTACACCACCAACCCGTTCACATCTTTAACCGTTTTTCCCCCTCGGCACCACACCCGCCGAGTAACAAACTCTGGTTATTGGCGACTCTGTTTTGAGAAAAATTTAATCAATTGTACTGGACTTGAGTTGAACATCTTGAGTAGATGTCCTTTACAGTTGTCCTACTGACAACAAACTGACAACCAGTGACTACAATGTAACCATAAAAGGGAAAAGTTAATTTTTTTTATTTCTGAACAGGAGATCTCAAAGCCTTCAGAGACCCAACAGGAATGCAACATCACCCTCGAAACCTGTCAGTGAGCCACAATCTACAGTAGTGTTCAGAATAATAGTGCTATGTGACTAAAAAGATTAATCCAGGTTTTGAGTATATTTCTTATTGTTACATGGGAAACAAGGTACCAGTAGATTCAGTAGATTCTCACAAATCCAACAAGACCAAGCATTCATGATATGCACACTCTTAAGGCTATGAAATTGGGCTATTAGTAAAAAAAAAAAATAGAAAAGGGGGTGTTCACAATAATAGTACCATCTGCTGTTGACACTACAAACTCAAAACTATTATGTTCAAACTGCTTTTTTAGCAATCCTGTGAATCACTAAACTAGTATTTAGTTGTATAACCACAGTTTTCCATGATTTCTTCACATCTGCGAGGCATGGAGTCAACCAACTTGTGGCACATTTTCAGCTGTTATTCCACTCCAAGATTCTTTAACAACATTCCACAATTCATTCACATTTCTTGATTTTGCTTCAGAAACAGCTTTTTTTGATGTCACCCCACAAGTTCTCAATTGGATTTAGGTCCAGGGATTGGGCAGGCCACTCCAAAACATTTTGTTGGTTTGGAACCAAGATTTTGCTGGTTTACTAGTGTGCTTGGGGTCATTGTCTTGTTGAAACACCCATTTCAAGGGCATGTCCTCTTCAGCATAAGGCAACATGACCTCTTCAAGTATTTGACATATCCAAACTGATCCATGATACCTGGTATGCGATATAGGCCCAACACCATAGTAGGAGAAACATGCCCATATCAATGCTTGCACCACCATGCTTCACTGTCTTCACTGTGAACTGTGGCTTGAATTCAGAGTTTGGGGGTCGTCTCACAAACGCTGCGGCCCTGGACCCAAAAAGACACAGTTTTACTCTCATCAGTCACAAAATATTCCTCCATTTCTCTTTAGGCCAGTTGATGTGTTCGTTTGGCAAATTGTAACCTCTCTGCACGTCTTTTATTTAACTTTGCGGGGGATTCTTGCAATACATTAGCTTCACACAGGCGGTCTTATAACGGTCACAGCACTTTACAGGTAACTCCAGACTGTCTTTGATCATCCTGGGAGCTGTATCAATGGGTGAGTTCTTTGCCATTCTGGTTATTCTTCTATCCATTTTGATGGTTGTTTTTCCGTTTTCTTTCACGCATCTCTGTTTTTTTTGTCCATTTTAAAGCATTGGAGATCATGTAGAGAACAGCCTATAATTTTTGCACCTGAGTATAGTTTTCCCCTCTCCAATCAACTTTTTAAGCAAACTACGCTGTTCTTCTGAACAATGTCTTGAACGTCCCATTTTCCTCAGGCTTTCAAAGAGAAAAGCATGTTAAACAGGTGCTGGCTTCATCCTTAAATAGGGGACACCTGATTCACACCTGTTAGTTCCACAAAATTGACAAACTCACTGACTGAAATGCCACACTACTATTATTGTGAACACCCCTTTCTTCTTTTTTTTTTTTACTAATAGTCCAATTTCATAGCCTTAAGAGTGTGCATATCATGAATGCTTGGTCTTGTTGGATTTGAGAATCTACTGAATCTACTGGTACCTTGTTTCCCATGTAACAATAAGAAATATACTCAAAACCTGGATTAATCTTTTTAGTCACATAGCACTACTATTATTCTGAACACTACTGTATGTGATTAAGTCAAGCTGGCAGAGGCACCAAGCCTACTTTTCACAGTGGAGGAACATTTTTGTCCAGAGGAAATGTGCCGATGGCTGTCGCTTGTCTGTTTTGACAGTTATGACGACAGCAAACTCCCAGAGGCCGAGGCAGGTTCAGCCGCCCCTTCACAGGGGTGAAGTGGTAAATAAATACCCCTCTTTCCACAGTCACATGGTCTACTTTGGACGATTGTGTTACTCATTAAACATTGCCCTGTTTACAGACACACACTTCACATTCCAGTGGCACTAAGTGGGGGGTTTGATCACACTTGCCCACTGGCGTCTGTAGCTGCAGCTCCACTGGAAACCGCTTCAGATGCTTTTCCCTTGATAGGGAATGACTATTTAGTGACAAAATGTTCTGCTAATGCGTAAACAGAGTGAGGACCAGCACGTCCAAATCTGAGACCACAGAAAAAGGCCGATTGTCCCCAAGTGGAAGTGTTAATGCCCCAATTGGAGGAGTTCAAGTATCTTGAGGTCTTGTTGGCGAATAAGGTGGAACATGAGAATGACAGATGATTGAGGCTGTGTCGGAGGTCCGACAGAATCTGTACTGGAGACTCTCGATTTAAGCTCCTATCCTCGACGATGGGCATGAGCATTGGGTCATGACCAAAAGAACAAGACCTCTGATACAAGCAGCAGAAATGAGATCCCTCTGCCAGATAACAGGGCTCACACTCAGGGAAAGGATGAGCATCTTAAAAATTTGAGAGGGACTGAGTAGAGCCGCTGCTGCTGTGCATCAAAAACATTCAGCTTCCAGACACATCTAACTTGAAGGAGACCACAGGGAAGACCCAGGATATGCTGGAGGGATTATATCTACAGTCTGGCTTGGAAACACCTCAGAATCCCCCCGGAAGAGTTAGAGGACTTGGCCAAGGATCGGGAAGTGCAGGATGCGGTGCTTGATCTACTGTCATTGTGATCTGGTAGAAAATGAATGACTGAATGTGTAACTAGAGCACTGCACACATCGAGTGAGAACCTCCGCCAACACTAGTTTCCAATTTACACAAAATTTTACCTTGGAAAAATGTTTCAGGTCAAAGTCCTGTTAGAAGTGTCTTTTCATAAGTTAAATTAGATGTGATCAAATGTCATGAGGATGATTTAGTTCATGCACTTGAATCAAAGTTTTTTTTTTTTTTTTTTTTTTTGCTGTTGTCAGATTTTTTTTTTTTCAACTTTTCAGTTTCTGAATTCTTTTCAAATAATTTTCACAGAACATTGGTCCTCTCTGCGATGCACAATTGTTACTGCTTTTTGGCACTTTCCCAATGGATACATAAAAATTGGAGCCTCCTCCAATTTTGGTGGTGTGGTTATGATCCACAACAGAAAATGAGAGTGATTGAGGCACTTCTGATTGAGATATAATGCAAAATGTACACCAAATGGACTTTTCAATATTAAATTCAATGTCCACAAAATCCACAATCCGAATCAGATCCAGATCAAACTTTGTCAGGTGATAGTGAGTGCCAGACTGCACCTCACTTTCAAATATGAGAGTGATTGGGTCACGTTTGATTAAGATATTATGTAAATATATAATAAATAGGGTTTTCAATGTTATATTTAAGTAGGCACAAATCTGTAATCCAGATCGATCCAGATCAAACTTTGTCTATTGATAAAGGATACTATCGTACATAACGCTCTCAAATATGAAAGAAATTCCATTTTATTGACAGAGTTATAATTTTTGAAAATTTGTTCAATGTTAAAGGACTGGGATTTTTCACAACTTTGACCTTGAAAATTAAATCAGTTCTTGTCAGATCAGACAACACAGATGTCCACTATCCCAGTTCCAGTTACTAATACAAACTTTAACAATATAAAGAGCTTGTGAGCACTTTGTTTCTGCAAATAAGTGACAAAAAAAAAATCCACTTGTTACATTTAAATGGATACGTGAACCCAAATGCAGGACGCAGTATATATTTGTGTATGAACACAAATAGTTTATTGATAGGCTCATGAGCAAAACATAAATAGAGGTGAAGGGAGTACACAACGGCAGTCTCACATCCGGGTCACGTCACACTGCGGCACTGCTTCGCTTCATGTTTAGTGGGTTAAAAGGGGGCAAACAGGGAGCTTGATAGCACTGATGAGCCTGAAGGAAGCAGAGAGTTGTGTTTCCATTTCCAAAAGTGTTGCTGTTAAGATCTGAGTGTGTGAATGTATTGATTTGTGGAGACTGGCGATGTGGGTGGAGTGTAATCCTTCAAAAACAGGGTTGATCTCCAGCTCCAGATGACTGGAGTTCTGTACAGAGGCCACGCCCACTAAGCGGTGTCCACTTTCAAATGAAACAGTCTCAGTCTGATGAGGACGTGCAGCACAAATCATGCAATGTCAAAACGTCCTGAACGCTCCATGGGAGGGTCCGACAGGCTTGAGCCATACATGTCCTCTGACAGCAAGCCTACGAACACGGCCACCAACGACAGACGTCTGCTGCTGTTCAGAATCACTGGAGAAGAAACGGAGAGAAAAATCGCTGAAATTCTGAATGTGCACATAATTCCATCATCAGTTCTTGACTTTCCTGCCAACTGGAATGAACAATCAATAAGACACAGAGTGGCAATGATTTTAAAGGCATGTTTAAGAAGAAAAACCTGATAAAAGAAGGTTATCACCGGATCACAAGACCACAAATCACCAACAAAATCTCATTGTTCCGTGTTCACCAGCAAGGAGCCAAAAACAATGGCACGGTTATGCTTTTAGAGCTGCTGGTGAAGCAATCAAATGGCTTGTGAATGTGGGACAAAACTGTTTGACTTCCAAGGTTTTGGAACGTCAATACTATAACAGACGATGAGGGGAAACAAAACCTGACCTCCTGTTGGTGCTGCAAAATGAGCTTATGATTTTACTGGCGTCTACAAGTGAGTGGGTTCTTAACAGGATTACTCCAAATTAAAGTTGAGGGTGCACTGGAATATTTCCTGAACGTGCTTCCCAATAAAACCAATGTGGTGATGGTATTGATGGCCTGGTCTTTACTGGGAACTGCAAACTTTGAGAGGGACGTTCAACTTTTCTCAAAGTAAACATCAGCATATTTTTGTCATTTTATTCTGAAAGCCTGAAGGTCCAAAATATATTTTGGACCTATTACTTCTATGACAAAGCTTGAAAAACAGTGGAGGCCTTGGTGGTCACCAGGAATAGGCTTTGGAAATTGAATATACTGGAAAAACTGAGCCTCAAAACCACACGTGCTCCTAATTTCGATCATGCACGTGATGATAAGATTACTGTGCCTTCCACAGTATAGTAAATCACAGCAGAGTAGAAGTCCTACTTTTTCCCTGTATGTGAAATTCACTTTGCAACACAGTTTAACAGAAACTCAGTGTAGCACATGTGCACACCACAGCCTGTGCTGTTTCTTAACATAAGGATTCTTAAATTAAAAAATAAGCAAGATGGGCAAATAAATGTGCATTGGAGAACATATTGGATGTTATTTGATGTGGTTTTGGACAGAACAAATTGGCAAATGGACACAGATTGCTGTCCCACAATGGTGTGAATACTACAAGAAAAACACAAGTCCGATTAGATTTTTTTGAAAAATTTGTAATTTCTGTGCACTGTTGTGTATTTTAACTATTGGTGTTTATTATTTTATCTTAAGTGTGTTATTGTTATTATTAGTATTATTATTATTATTCTCTGTGTTATCTGGCTAATATTCTCATGTGGAAAATATTCTCTGGTACTATTTCCAGGTTCACGGGTCTCCGCGCTTCCATGTTTAAATGTTTACCCATCTTTATAAGCGTTCCCTCATCCCCAGATTGCATATATTCTTCCTGCTTTCTCGTGTTATTGTTCCAGTGTTTTTGGATTGATCTGTAACTGATTTGAACTAATTTGTTGAAAAAAAAATTGCCAGTTTTTTGACCAAGCATACTAGTCTGCTGCTCTAGACTGTTATATTTTTCCTGCTGGGCAATGAACCCACTTTTACTTTCCATCCTTGTGGTTCTCTGTGTTGTGGTTGTTTTCCAAATGATTACACAACCAGTGTAATCTCCAAAATCTACCTTCAATCAGTGAAATGACCATTAAACAAACCTCGAATCGCCTGGGAGTTTGAGCTGAGGGCAAACAGCTTGATGAGGCCCAGACACAGTGGGGAGTAGTCATGCTCCCAGATGACAGCAGGGATAAGGAGGACTTTGCCGTAACAGGACAACAGCAGGGACCTGAGGAGCAGATGGAACTCAAGGGTTCCACCCTGCAGATGATGCACTATGACCCAAAGGAAACACAGCACACCGCCGCAGAACGCCGCCAGCTCTACAGAACCAAGAGATGCATCAGAGAGTCACGTCAAAATTCACACAATGTATTTAAGGAAGGCAACTCATGCTAGCCAATTTTCATGCTAACGTTAGCATCACTAAAGGGCTAATATTAGCATGTATATAAGCATGTATTTCTTAAGCACATTATCAATCCTGTTGCTCACAATGGAGGCGCTCGGTTCCTGCTAACATTAGATGTGATAGGTGCAGACTCACGGACTCTGATATAGGAGGCCGATGTTCTAACGATGAGTCAAAAACCCAAGTGTTCTAAGGACTGCTACTAGAAATTCTTTTAGCACCAGGGAGCAAGGTTTTACTTACTGCACAGCACCTGTTGGCTATCGTTACACTCACTTCCTGAAATCTCACCCCATCTGGATCATAGAACCTACACTGGGCATGAACCTACAACCTTAGGGACGGGAGGCAGATTGGTTATACAACAACAAGGAAACTAAAATTCAAGGGTTTGCCACTAGAATGCCTTTTGGTGTCGGGGAGTGAGGCTAACACACCGCTATAAAACATCAATCTGACTCTAAAGTGATATAAACACGGTCTGTACAATTGACCTTTAGTCGTGTTATCTTACCAAGGGCAGCCAGTCCAAACATGCAGTAGAACTCCCACTGTTTGGTGTACCTGATGATGTCAGCGGGGTCACTGCTGTGCTCGGAGCCATGAAGCAGAGACCACCTGAGGTAGGCCTCACAGAGCAGACAGAACACACACAGCTTCCAATGGATCTAGAGTTCATAGAGGAGAAGACACAGAACTAAGTGTTCGGTAGACGCTAGCAAAGGGGTAGATTTTTTTTAACTGGTTCAGACACAACTGTACCCAACAAAAACACAGTACATCTATACCTACGTGATCAAGATGACATACAGTATACAAGTCTGGAGATTAGAGTTGATCCCAACTGTATATTTGAGTTTTATATGAAATCACTGTTCTGCTTTTTCCAACAGAAACACTGCAAAATAAAACCAATCCTCTGTTGACATTGCAGATTTACAAAAGCCACCCATTCATTATGTTATACCTCAACCACAGGAAAAATCTGGTCCATTTGGCTGAACAAACGTTCTTTATCTTGGCTGTACTTGTGCATAACTCTGCAAAAGGTTCTGGACTAAAACTCAACATGGATTGGATTACAAATCACAGTGCTGGCTTACAGTTGATATGACTCTTGAAAAAACCAACTAGACACCTGAATTTTCAATAGGCGGCCAGGTAGGAGTCAACTGAAGAATTACACAGGGGTCAAAATTAAAAATACTTCAATCAAATTGAAAACTACACTACATTATTTGTCTGATCATAACGATTCCAAAAAGGTATAGTTTGGACCATCTATGACTGAATGTTCAGGAGTTATGGGGTAAAAACAGCAAGAATGATGACAAAGGTCACTTTCAGTTTGTACAGGGGTCAAAAGTCAAAGTTCCATCAATTTTGGTAAAAAGTAAGTAAGTAAATTTATTTAAATAGTGCTTTTCACAGACAGAGGTAACAAAGTCCTTTACAAGATAAAATATCACAATACAAAAAATAAAACATCAGGGTGCCAACCGTCTAAAAGCTTTGGAAAGCCTGTTTAAAAAAAGAGAGGCTTGAGTTGCCTTTTGAAAATCGCTACACAATCCAAAGAGCGTAAAGACAAGGGCAGTTCATTCCAGAAACAAGGCGCTGAGGCTTTAAGAGATCTGTCGCCTCGGGTTTTGAAGCAGGTCTTGGGAATCAACAGCAAGTTACATCCTGAAGACCTCAAACTGCGGGCAGAGGTGTAGGGCTAGATCAGGTCAGCAAGACATTCAGGAGCCTGTCCATGAAGGGCTCTGAATGTCAAAACTAGTAGTTTAAAGTTTATTCTGAAGGAGACCGGAAGCCAATGAAGAGACTCTAGAATAGGAGTAATGTGGGCTCTGCTATTACTGCAGGTCAGACGTCTTGCAGCAGAATTTTGGACATATTGTAAGCATTTCAGCTCCTTGTTGAGACAGGTGAACAAGCTATGACAGTAGTCCAACCGCGAGGAAATAAACACATGGATAATTGTCTCAAGCAGCATATGTCTCAGCTTGGTGATATTACGAAGTTGGAAAAACTGTTTTTAACCAGCCTCCATGAATGTTGTGAGAGAGGCACAGCTTCATCAAAGATAACACTGAGATTACGCAGGCTTGCTTTGGCTGAAGAATTCAAGTTGCCCAGGTGCTGCTTAATGTCAGGGATAGCACTACTGGGAGCAATAATCTGCACTCTGCATTTAATCATTAGTGATTGATCTCTGCTGTCTTCCACAGCATGTCTTCTTCCTGATTCTCTCCCCTCAGCCCCAACCAGTCCCAGCAGAAAACTGCCCCTCCCTGAGCCTGGTTCTGCTGGAGGTTTCTTCCTGTTAAAAGGGAGTTTTTGCTTCTCACTGTCGCCAAGTGCTTGCTCATAGGGAGTCGTTTTGACCGTTGGGGTTTTTCTGTGATTATTGTATGGCTTTTGCCTTGCAATATAAAGCGCCTTGGGGCAACTGTTGTTGTGATTTGGCGCTATATAAATAAAATTGATTTGATTTGATTTGAATAATAAGTGCCTCGGTTTTCTGAGTACAATTGTATGTCATCAGCGAACACATCACTAAAGCGCTGAATTATTTGGCCAAGGGGAAGAACATCCAAAAGGAACAGGAGTGGCCCTAGCACTGAGCCTTGTGGAACATCACACTGTAAATCCACCGATTCAGACATAACACGGTTCACTGAAATGCTAAAACTCCTGCCAGTCAAGTAGGAGATAAACCAGTCCAACACAGGGCCCGTCATCCCCACTAAATCTCGCAACCTGTTGACCATTATGGTGTGGTCGACCGTGTCAAAGGTGGAGGACAGGTCTAACAGAACCAACACCGCGCACCTCCCCGAGTCAGAGAACATCATTATGTCGTGGGACATTTTCCGCAGTGCAGTCTCGGTAGAGTGGCGTTTCCGAAAACCTGACTGAAATTTATCATATATGTTCTTTTTCTCAAGATAAGATCTCAATTGTTTTGCAACCACGTTTTCAGCATTTTTGATAGAAATGGGAGTTTGGATATTGGCCGAAAGTTCGGATTGATCCAGGTTAGGCTTTTAGAGTCTGGGTTCTATCACCGCATTTTTAAAAGAGGCTGGGAAAATACCGGATGAAAGGGAGAAGTAAAAGATTTTGGTAACCCATGGCCCAATTAAGTCAAGAACATTTCCAAAAAGCTTAGAAAGGAGGACATCAAATACACTAGATGTCAAACTCATTTTGCATGATAAAGCCACAATATCCTCTAAAGACACAGGACCGAAGAACGTCCAGGTCCGCCAGAGCAGCTTGGTCTGGGCAAAGCCAAAAGAAGAGGGTGAATTAATTTTTTCTTTTATGCCTCTAATCTTTGTAATAAAGAATTTTTAAAAAATCATTGCTATCTGCCTCATAGGACAAAGAGAAAGCAGGAGCAGTTTGAGACACAAGTGTATTTATAGCATCAAATAGCACTTTTGGATTTCCCTTGAATGTTGAATGCTTGGTCTCCAAAGTAAAGGTCAAACAATGTCAACGTCCATTGGATTCTATGACATGTCAATCAATTCAATCAATCAATTTTTTTTATATAGCGCCAAATCACAACAAACAGATGCCCCAAGGCGCTTTATATTGTAAGGCAAGGCCATACAATAATTATGTAAAGCCCCAACGGTCAAAACGACCCCCTGTGAGCAAGCACTTGGCTACAGTGGGAAGGAAAAACTCCCTTTTAACAGGAAGAAATCTCCAGCAGAACCACGCTCAGGGAGGGGCAGTCTTCTGCTGGGACTGGTTGGGGCTGAGGGAGAGAACCAGGAAAAAGACATGCTGTGGAGGGGAGCAGAGATCGATCACTAATGATTAAATGCAGAGTGGTGCATACAGAGCAAAAAGAGAAAAACAGTGCATCATGGGAACCCCCCAGCAGTCTACGTCTATAGCAGCATAACTAAGGGATGGTTCAGGGTCACCTGATCCAGCCCTAACTATAAGCTTTAGCAAAAAGGAAAGTTTTAAGCCTAATCTTAAAAGTAGAGAGGGTGTCTGTCTCCCTGATCTGAATTGGGAGCTGGTTCCACAGGAGAGGAGCCTGAAAGCTGAAGGCTCTGCCTCCCATTCTACTCTTACAAACCCTAGGAACTACAAGTAAGCCTGCAGTCTGAGAGCGAAGCGCTCTATTGGGGTGATATGGTACTACGAGGTCCCTAAGATAAGATGGGACCTGATTATTCAAAACCTTATAAGTAAGAAGAAGAATTTTAAATTCTATTCTAGAAACAACAGGAAGCCAATGAAGAGAAGCCAATATGGGTGAGATATGCTCTCTCCTTCTAGTCCCCATCAGTACTCTAGCTGCAGCATTTTGAATTAACTGAAGCTGATAACTAAGCATGATACATGGTCCAAACTATTCCTTTTTAAAACCATGTTAACTCAACTAATGATTGCATTTGAACAAGGTGCATTGTGCGGCATCGGTCCAAGCTCCTAAATCTGACCTGAGCCATGTGTAAGAAACTGAAAAAAATTTAGATTACCGGTACTTACATTCAAAGTTGTGTTGAACAAAATGTGCCTGTAAGCCTGCGTCTTGCACAAAATGGCATCAATCAGGATGATAACCAGGTCGTATTCAATGTACTTGTCTACTGGCTTCTGGCAACTCTCCTGTGGAAAGACAGACAGGCAGACAGTCAACAAAAGCATCCGCTACAAACGTAGTGCGATTTGGACCAAAACTGGCAGAATAACTGAGGATCAGTCAACGACAAGATGATTTGCTTTTGAGAAAAATCAGTTAAAAGTCAAAGCCACAGGTCAAGGTCAACAGCTGAGCCCACTGCTGATATACAAGAGATATTTAGAATGGCTGTTTTAAGGATTTGGTTAAAGATAAACCTATTATTACTACTAAACAGCAGTACAAAATCATATATCACCTTTCTGTTGGTCTCATGACCTCTCACCTTGGATGATGCTGATAGGTCAAACTTAAGGTCATAACTTTTCAATCAAACAGTTTGCCATTATTATGGATTAAATATGAGAGAAGGCTTGAATAAAGTGGTTTGGTCAGAATTGAACAAATGTCATAATTTTGTGGATGACACCAAGTTATATCCTCCAATCTTGTCACTCACTGATCACGTAACATTATAGAAAAGCTAATCATACGAACCTAATAACCTAATAATAATAATAATAATAACCAAACCTAATAACCACTCGTATGGACTAACCATAACGAGTGGTTATTAGGTTTCAGTGAAGACAAATGTAAGGTCCTACATGTCTGTAACAGGAATCTATTTATCAGTATTATATGAATGGAAAGTGACTTGAGGTTGTTCATGAAGAGAAAGACCTGGGTGTTTTAATAAGTTGTCTTTATCCAAACACATTGCAAAGGCAACTACCAAGGCCAGGAGTTTATTAGGTATGATCAAACTGTCATTTTTATATACTGATCAAGAATATTTCTTAGTTTCGCTCAAAAGCTATTCCTAGTGGGTATTGGGCTCTACTGGGGCTGCCCCTTGTCACCAGTCCTGTTTGTCATGTTCATGGATGGGATTTCAAGGTGCAGTCAGGGACTGGAGGGTGTCCAGTTTGCTGACCTCAGAGTTGCATCTCTGCTTTTTGCAGATGATGTGATTCTATTGGCTTTATCGTGCAGTCACCGCTGATGTGTACTAGGCAGGTTTGAGGCCATGTGTGAAGCATCTGGGATGAGAATCAGCACCTCCAAATCTGAGACCATGGTCTTCTGTTAGAAAAGGGTGGACTGTCCAACACTAGGTCAGGGGAGAACAATTGCTCCAAGTGGAGGAGTTTAAGTATCTCTGGGACTTGTTCATGAGTGGTGGGAAGTTGGAGTGTGAGCTCAACAGACATAGCGAAGAAGGAGCTGAGCCACAAGGCAAGGCATACACCAGTTGGTGTACGCTCCTATCCTCACTTATGGTCATGAATTGTTGGTAATGACTGAAAGAATAAGATCACGGATACAAGCGGTGGAAATTAGATTCCTCTGTTTGGTATCTGAGATTACACTCCTGGACAGGGTGAGAAGCCCAAATATATGCTGCTTCTTTGCATCAAAAGGAGCCAGCTGAGGTGGTTGGGGCATTTGGCGAAGATGCTTCCTGGTTGTTTCCCTAGGGAGGTCTTCCAGGCACATCCAACTGGGAGGATGCCCAGGACACACTGCAGGGATTATATTTCCCAGACGGCTTGGGACTGCCTTGGGATTCCCTAGGAGGAGTTACAGGACTTGGCTAAGGGAAGTGTGGGATGAGCTGCTTGATCTGCTGTCACCATGGCCCAAACCGGATAAGAGGCAGACAATAAATTAATGAATGTCATTTCTATGTACTATTTTCTACGTTTTATCCGGAAGTATAGTTTTTCAAACAGGTCAATACATAGATGGAATAATTTACCAAGTCATGTTATTCTCTCACAAGACATTTTTTAAAAATTAATTTGGACAATTTTTATATTTTTTATATTTCTTGGCAATTTTTATATTTCTATTTATACATAATGTGTGCTTTTTATGTACTATTTTCACTTAAAAAAAAATCACACTAATAAATGAATTATAAATTTACATTCGATTCTCCAGGAGACAAATGACTAAACACTGCCATCTACCGGCGTTATGGTACTTTTAAGGCGTCACGGAAGATTCTAAAAGAATGAAGGAGAAAGCTGCGAGATAACAACACGATCACTTATTAGGACATTTTTTTGCCTCCCCATCATCAGGACAGCTCATTTACAAACACAATTTAAAAAGATACTAAATTGACGGGTTTTTTGATAAAGGGTGAACACAAACTAGGCAGGCTACAAAGATAGCTTAGCCTCACTAAAACAGAAGAATTATGAAAAACTAAGTTCAAAAATCTAACTCACACATATGGTGATCTTCAAGATGCCGTTACTGTAGTCTCTGTACAGCTCCAATGCTTTTTCGCCACATTCCACACACATAAATCCACACTTACCCATGTCGCCTCTTTAAATTATGAAAACAAAGCATGCGGAAGTTTTTAATGGGCATTCCTCAGTGCCACCTTCAAAATAAAGGTACGCAGAGTACTCGAGACCTATTTTGGTCTCGCACGGGTTTGGGGAAGTAGCTTAACTTAATAAGAATACAAAAAATAATTGTATTCCACTACAGTCAAATGTATAATCTCATTGCAGTTACATTTTGTTAAATGAAGATTACTTTATAGATTATACAATTTTCTGTACAAAGACACAATCTAACAAAATTAAGAGCCTACAAGCACCTCTACTCCAGAGACTTAACATCGTAAACGCTATCTTATCTCTATCTACTCTATCTAAATGAGTTACTCATTTTATCTCTTTGAAAAGCAGTTTGTGTTTAATAATAATAATAATAATAATAATATACATAAAAAAAACAAACTCAGATAAACTGCCTATTCTGTTGTTGCATAAGGGAAATGCATCAAACCATTATTAGGTCACTTTAACATTTATGTAGAAATCAATAATATACAGTCAGATCCATCAGTAGTTGGGCTGTGATACAAATGTTTGTAATCACAGAGGAGTTGAACAAAATGTGTGTGAATGTCAGGTCACAAGGTAAACTAACAGAAAATAATTTAATGTGAAATTTGGTATATTTTGTCTACCTCATTCAAAGGACAGTAGATGTACATTATTGTACAGTACAGTACTATGTTATGTTACTACTATTTGTACTACAAATACAAAAAAATCTACTGTTAATATTATTATTATTATAACAACAATAACAATAATAAGCCTATTTTCGTGCAATTTTAGTAAACTTAATTGGTTTGACTTAATTTCGAAAAATAACAGCGGGAATATAACGTTGTGTTTAACTTGACGTTCCAGCCGCTTAGTTTAATGGGAAATGTAGTTTAACATCGTCTTTACGCATACAGCGTTTTTGCCTCGCGCACAGAGGGCGTGGTTTGCCCAATGCTTCCGGTGTGTCGTCCAACATGGCTCCTGCCAGCCGGGTTGTGGTTGTATCTGCGCTCTCACTCTGTCTGTGCCGGCTCGTCTTTTCCACAGAGTATTTCTCAACTCTCACGTTTTTCAACAATGAGCTCCACAAACAAGGATGTAGTTCGCTGTCCGACTGGGAAGAATACGCGGCTGACTGCGGTAAAAAAAGAACCTTCTTCTATTAGTTTGCCACGTCCTCCTACAGCGAGCAGCGGCTGCTAACCTGTTTAGAAGCTAATGTCCGTATTTAATCATTTCTATCATAAAGTCCCAGTCACTGCTGCAGAGTCGAAATTTTGAAGCATAATTCCAGAATTACATCATGAATCTGCTGTTTCAGTATTAGAACACACTTGCCTTGTTACCTAAGTTAGACCAAAATGTTGCTTTAACAAATTATTTTGAAAGTGCATCAATACTAAAAAGTTGATCAAGCCTGCATGTTTTCTGTCGGTACCTGCAGCAATCACAGCTGATTGGTCAGGTCTGGTACTTAGTGGCTCTTGATTGGCTGTGCACACCTGACTTGGTTAATTAGCATTGGCTGGAGCAGGGGGAGTTGTAAAGTATGTAAGGAGGTGATCTCCAGGAGGAGGGGTTCTTGATCCAAACCTGTCCCTTATTTGGCCCTTCTATCGTAGCTTATACTGATGAGTTACATAAACATCCGTCCCACAAACACTTGTGATGAGTGCGGGAAATTAGCTGTGGAGAGTAAAATCATTTTTTATTTTTTGCACCATGCTGTCAACATCTTATAACTTTGGGTCTTCTGTGGAATGACTCACTTTTGGAGCCAGTCTGAATTGGT
Organism: Thalassophryne amazonica; assembly: GCF_902500255.1. Lineage (NCBI taxonomy): Eukaryota > Metazoa > Chordata > Actinopteri > Batrachoidiformes > Batrachoididae > Thalassophryne > Thalassophryne amazonica. The sequence goes on along the minus strand of NC_047123.1, from coordinate 7,030,037 downwards.
CATTGTAGGAACTGCGGGTTTTGGCATGTCCATTTTGGTATCATTTATCAGTGCTGGAGGTAACTTCTTGGGTTAAAAATAGCAAAAAGTGGTTAGAGGCCAACTTTTGTTTGTACGTGGGTCAAGAATTATGACTGCTCCTTTATTAAGGGTTTATCACAGTGCCAAAACTAATGTGATTTTTTTTTTTCAGCATATAAGTCGCAGGGCCCCCCCAAACTAGTAACAGTTACAAACGGAAAACAAAAGCAACATATTCTTCAGAAATATGGTAATATTTCTTTGAGAAAAGAAGGTATAGTGGACTTAAAGGCTGTGAATTATTTGTTGAGGTAAATGGATCTGGACTGAATGTTAGAAAGAGTTGTTTGCTTATGGAATAGCCTTTCTGATAATATTGTCATTTTACCAGATAGTTACACTATACATATAATATAATTTGTTATAATCTTTATTGACATGTTAAAACATAAAGGTGCACATACAACATGTACAAGGTTAGTCCATGCTAAATATAATCCATCCATCCATCCATCCATCCATCCATTTTCTTCTGCTTTATCCGGAGTTGGGTCGCAGGGGCAGCAGCTCAAGCAAAGCCGCCCAGACCTCCCAATCCACACACACCTCCCCCCAGCTCCTCCGGGGGAACCTCAAGGCGTTCCCAAGCCAGCCGAGAGATGTAGTCCCTCCAGCGTTTCCTGGGTCTTCCCCGGGGCCTCCTCCCAATGGGACGTGCCCGGAACACCTCTCCAGCGAGGCATCCAGGGGGCATCCGGAAAAGATGCCCGAGCCACCTCATCTGACTCCTTTCGATGTGGAGGAGCAGCGGCTCGACTCTGAGCTCCTCCCGAGTGGCCGAGCTCCTCACCCTATCTCTAAGGGAGCACCCAGCCACCCTGCGGAGGAAACTCATCTCGGCTGCTTGTACTCACGATCTCGTTCTTTCGGTCATGAGCCAAATCTCATGACCATAGGTGAGGATCGGAACGTAGATCGATCAGTAAATCGAGAGCTTTGCCCCCCTACTCAGCTCTCTTCACCACGATGGTCCAATACAGTGACCGCTTCACTGCAGATGCTGCACCGATCCGTCTATCGATCTCACGCTCCATCCGTCCCTCACTCGTGAACAAGACCCGAGATACTTAAACTCCTCCACTTGAGGCAAGGACACTCCACCGACCTGAAGAGGGCAAAGCACCTTTTTCCGGTTGAGAAACATGGCCTCGGATTTGGAGGTGCTGATTTTCATCCCGGACGCTTCACACTCAGCTGCAAACCGCCCCAGTGCACGCTGAAGGTCCTGATTTGACGAAGCCAACAGAACCACATCGTCTGCAAACAGCAGAGACGAGATTCTGTGGTTTCCAAGCCAGACCCCCTCTACACCCTGGCTGCGCCTAGAAATTCTGTCCATAAAAATAATGAACAGAACCGGTGACAAAGGGCAGCGAATGGTAGCAAAATGCTAGCTTTCCTGCCTTTTCTATTCCCAAACTGGTCCTCAGTGACCCATATGTGAGTTTTAGAGTACTGAATTGTCTTTCCAGGCCACCACTGTTGGCAACAGCTGAATCTAGCAGATTTTCTACAGTGCAGAGGCTTTCATTAAAGCCAAAACACCTCCCAGACACAAGAACAAACATTCTGATTCAGACATTCTGTGTCATATGGAACACATTTAGCAATGTGGAGGGTGATGTCGGTATCAGTTTCTCATTCAGTGTCTTAATGAATACAGCTCCCTCTAAAAAAAATAATTTTTGATGATCCTTTTGATTTTTTTAGTGATTTAAATCATACCAGCCCTGGTTTTATAATTAATTATGATGTTCGATACAACACCACCACTTCTCAATTGGTTGATTTTGTTATTTTATTTGTATGATGTATAACTTTCTTACACACTAATAAATTAATTATTATTATTTTAAGATTATAAAAAAGGAGTACTTTGTGCGATTAGGAATTCTAAGTTAATCATGTTATGTGGCAAATGCAGTCCAGTGGGAATTACGTTTTTATGTACTATCCTTTGCAGATCAAACAGGATCAGAAACCAGTTGGACTTCCTGTGGTTTGCTTGAGATGAGGGTGTGACAGTAACGTCACTGTGTTTTGTTTACAAGTTATTATATACATTTCCTTCCTGTGTAAAGGTTGTTTATGATTAATTTTTATTTTATATTTTTAATTTTGTCAGCACAAAGTTGTATGTAGAAGCTGCATATGGTGAATAATCATCAAACCACTTGGGTTCAGCTCTTATCACATGCAGTGTCAAGGTCCTTGTGCTGAAAATGTCAGTCTTCTACCACAAACACAGCGATTAAACTCAAGGATGATCTTTGTTCACAGGATTTGTTGCGACAAATGGATTAACCAGTTTGTCATCTGCTAATCTCTACTTTTAGTTTTATGCAGAGGCAATTCCCTCAAAACAACTAGTTGTCAAGTTGCAGTAAGAAGCGACACCTCCGATCATAATGGTGATGTTGAGTTTTGAATAGAAATGAAGTATCTTTAAAAATAACTGTTAGCAAGCTGACTTTGAGTATAAACCAGTGGTGGGCACACTTCCGATAATCCGATAACAGATAATTATCGAAGATAATGCTTTCATTATCGGATTATCTTTTTAGATAAATTTAAAAACAATCATCGGACTTATTATCTTCCGATGAATTACCGTCCGATAACTTTTAGAGCGATAACATACTAAACTAAGCTGAACAGTGAAAAACATTTTTAAAACTGTTAAAGCTGTTGAGACCTACCTGTTAAAAGTTTCCTAATAGGCATGTTGTTCTACCCTCTGCAAACAGAAACCACTCTATCATCTGTAAGCAAAGGAGAACTGGTGACCAAAAAAAAATGTCATTTCCTTTAACACCATATTAATATAATCGCAATGTCACCAAGTCATCCAGAGGCATACATGTTTAACTTTTGGTTCAAATTTTAACCACTCATTTTAGACAAGCTATTTAAAATTAATGTCATGTCTGAAGTTTATAAAGTGAAAATATCAGATATATGTTTTCGTTTTAAAGTAATGTGCTAATTTTTAAGGTTTTGTGAGCACGTGCTGTGCCAGGCAGCAATGCATTATGGGTAGCATAAGGTAATCTCATGACAGGACAAATGACAGACACGCTGTTCAGGGTCCACAGATAACAGCATTAAACTCTAGTGCCTAAAACTCTCGTGAATATATTCTCTGGGTTTATAGACGTTAGTGTATTTGCGTTTGTTAAATTCCACGCATCTTAAATGTAGCAGACACGGATTATCTGGAATTTTGTTTGACATTTTTTCAAGGCCGCTACTGCCATCTACTGGCCAGGAGTGTTCATGGCAGTATTAAACGTCTGGGTACATGGCTGCTCTCAAAGTGTTGGTATTGTCCATTGTCCAGGTGCTTTTTGTGTGCATATATTTGTTAACTTTGTATTCTAAAACTACGGTTAGAAGTAATTCCGACTCCTTATCGGTCCACACGGATGAGGTTGGCGCCATGTTTTTAGTTTTTGTGGAAGTGACGACAAGAGAATAAGGCTCCTGATTGGATAGAATTTTAATCAGTACCGCCACCCAGAGGTTTGGCAGACTAATTACAACACATTTATACGGTTCGATGTGGATGGATTTTTTTTTTTAAACGATGTAGTGTGGATGAAGTTTTTTCCCCAAACTGAAAGGGTAAGATATTCGGTTTTACAAATACCCGACAACGTGTGTACATGGCCTTATGTCTGTGAAAGGCACTATATAAATAAATTTACTTACTTACTTACTAATATTGAGTGCATGTTTTACAACATCATAAAAGTTTTAAAACATGCAATTGCGATGACACTTCCAGGGCTCCGTAAAAATGCCTGTTTTTACAAATAAACATGGAATATTTTACAAAAGCACATTTATCTTTAAACCAACACACGACACACATCACATTAACGTGTTGGTTTACATAATGGATTACTGAACCAATCACTGTTTAGCACTTTTACCCAGAATGCTTTGCGGTCTGTGTTTGTTACAAAACCTCAGAATTAGTGCCTTATTCAACATTAAAAGATATATGTTATATTTTAACTTTGTACAAATGACAGAATTGACATTAATGGAGTTATTCTATCAGTATTTTCAAAAAACCATAAGTTAGTATGACTTTATTTTTCAAGACCTCCGCCTGACCGGAGTGTTGAAATTGATAGAGAGCTGGCCTTATGGCTGCTCTCGGTCTGTCACTGTGGTGAGAGCACTGTTGTAAACAAGAGCTTCCAGCAGGGGCAGAATGTTGAAAGAAAAATGATTATGATTAGTAAAGAGTTGATTTTGTGGGTGCTTGCAGGATTTGTCTGTGCTGCTTCCTGCAGGGGGCAGTATGGTCAAACATTCTTCTTTATTCTTTAGGTCTTTTACCGCTTTTGTGTTAAAAATCAATTTCAGCTGTTTAACTGCAAATGTCCCATAGACAACACCAGAATTTATCGGTTATTGATTATCTGTAACTTCCGATACATTTTTGGGTGGTTTATCGGTTTATCTTTATCAAAGATAACTTTTCAGTTATCTTATTATCTGTTATCGAAGTTAATTTTTTGGTTATCTGTGCCCACCACTGGTATAAACATAGATGCAAGACTGACTGCTCAGGTGAGCCTCTGTTTTGATGAAGTTAAAGAGTTTTGATGTAGATAATGCAGTGTTAAAATGCTCTTAAAATATAATAACAAAACAATTATTTTAGACACTTCATCACTTCTGAGACCGACCCCTCCCTTTACACACAATATAGCATCCTGCTGTTCCGTTGCTCCATCTGTGCAAGTGTTCAGTTACAAATGGTGTGCAGTCAATGTATGTACTCGTGTGTGTACTTGACCTGAGATTTTTGCAAATTTCTTAAAAATAATAATAATAATAATAAATCACATGTACATAAGTATTCACAGTGCAGCCGGTCTGCTCTGTGTAAGCCTGATCCCATCAGATCTCAGAAGCTAAGCAGTGCAGGATCTGGTTAGTACCTGGATGGGAGACCTCTTTGGAACACCAGTGGTTGTGTGTGTTTCTCTGGGTAAAACTGGAGTTGCGTCAGGAAGGGCATCCGGTGTAAAACGCCTGCCAAATACTAATGGGGATCTGGCTGTATCCGCTGTGGCGACCCCAGACATAAATGGAAGTAGCCGAATCGGCGACCACAACATCATAAGTATTCCCAGCCTTTGCTATGAAGCTCGAGATTGATATCAGGTGCCTCCTGTTTCCACTTATCATCCTTGAGATGTTTGTGCAGCTTAATTGGAGTCCACCTGGTGTAAAATTCAGTTGATTGGACATGATTTGGAAAGACACACACCTGTCTATATATAAAGTCCCACAGTTGACAGAACATGTCAGAGCACAAACCAAGCATGAAGTCAAAGGAATCATCTGTAGACCTCTGAGACAGGATTGTCTCAAGGCACAAATCTCTGGAAGGGCACAAAACCATTTCTGCTGATTTGAAGGTCCCAATGAGCACAGTGGCCTCCAACATCTGTAAATGGAAGTGGTTCAGATCCATCAGGACTCTTCCTAGAGCTGCCACCAGTCTAAACTGAGCGATTGGAGGAGAGGGGCCTTAGTCAGGGAGGTGACCAAAAACCCAGTGGTCACTCTGTCAGAGCTCCAGCATTCCTCTGTGGAGAGAGGAGAACCTTTCAGAAGGACAACTACCTCTGCAGCAATCTACCAATCAGGCCTGTATGGTAGAGTGGCCAGACAGAAGCCACTCCTTAGTAAAAGGCACATGGCAGCCCACCTGGAGTTTGACAAAAGGCACCCGAAGGACTGTCAGACCAGGAGAAACAAAATTCTCTGGTCTGATGAGACAAAGCTTGAACTCTTTGGTGTGAATGACAGGTGTCATGTTTGGAGGAAACCAGGCACCATCCCTACAGGGAAGCATGGTGGTGGCAGCATCATGCTGTGGGGATGTTTTTCAGCAGCAGGAACTGGGAGACTAGTCAGGATTGAGGGAAAGATGAATGCAGCAACGTACAGGGACATCCTGGATGAAAACCTGCTCCAGAGCGCTCTTGACCTCAGACAGGGTGACGGTTCATCGTTCAGCAGGACAATGACCCTCAACACACAGCCAAGATATCAAAGGAGTGGCTTCAGGACAACTCTGTGAATGTCCTTGAGTGGCCCAGCCAGAGCCCAGACCTGAATCTGACTGAATGATGGGGATTTTATGACTTGTTACCATTTATTTAATTAATCATTGCCTGCTTACATGATATTCAATGTAATCAAAAGTAGTCTGAGTTAAGTTTCTGCTTCTTGTGAAATGAACTGTATCAACTATCTGTTATCTGTGTGATGTGGGAGTGAAACCAGCCACAAGATTGAAAGAATGTGTCTTAGCTGATTTGTTAAAGGATTCTACATTTATTATTGTCTGAATTATATTCTTTTATACTTACTTTTATACTTACTCATTCAATCATATTAATTATGTACCCATTCATATATGCTGCATTTAAGCTAAATGATTGCTCAGCCACATTGATGAACTAAAGGTTGTTTCAGGACTCTGTTGACATCTAAACTTAACTGCTTACTCCCTTCTTTCAGTTTCACAGGAAACCGTAACTCACAAGCAACCGTTCACCCCTCCCTTCCCCAAACGCAATGTACCCTAATGCTACGTTGTATTGTTTATGATTTTTTTTCTTTCCTAATAAAAGAGCAAGCGCGGGGGGGGGCGCAGAGAGGAGCAGGAGAAGCAAGGTTGGTCTTAGTTTTGTACGCTCTCTCCGAAGCTTCTCCCCTTTGCGCAAAGCTCACAAAAGAGATCTCTGTCTAATGTTGTCTCTTTTTATGTGATTGTGCTTTGAGAAACTGTGTTTTGCAGGATACGATCTCAGGCACAGTTTAAGTGCCAGGTCCAGTTAGGGCAACGGACCTGACACTGAACATCTCTGGAGAGATCTGAAAATGTCTGTGCACCGACGCTCCCCATCCAACCTGATGGAGCTTGAGAGGTGCTGCAAAGAGGAATGGACACAACTGTCCAAAGATAATTGCACCAAGCTTGTAGCATCATTTTCAAGAAGACTTGAGGATGTAAGTGCTGTCAAAGGTGCATCAACAAAGTATTGAACAAAAGGTGTGAATACTTAAATACATGTGATTTGTTAGCTTTTATTTTTAATAAATTTGCAAAAATAAAAAACAAAACAAAACCCTTTTTTCATGTTGTTATTATGGGGTGTTGTGAGTAGAATTTTGAGGGGAAAAAATGAATTTACCCCATTTAGGAATAAGGCTGTGACATAACAAAATGTGAAAAAGTGAAGTGCTGTGAATACTGTCTGGATGCACTGTAAGTTCTTGACAGTATTGCACAATCATCTTATGATATGAAACTTGACATAATCCATCTCTGTGAATTTTTTTTTTCTTTTTGTTCCGTCAGTCACTGCTGAAGAATTGTACAAACATTAAAAATAATTCCACATATTAAACCTTTTTTTAATTGCCTCATATGGCTTGCAATATGTACAGATGGAAAAAAAAAACAGTTTGGTGCTTTCAGTAGGGCTTTATCTAATTATTTTAATTCAAGTTTCCATGTTTTTTATTTAAAATATATCATGAGTAAAATATGTTATAAGTTTGTTCAAATTCTTACTGTAATTTCATGTTTTTATTTTTGATAATGCTCAGACTATAGGGCTTGGATTTTTCTCATATATAATCTATGGCATTATGGATTCTCAAAGTAATTGGCAGTTTGCATTCACTGGCATTGGTAGCTGTGCAATCTCAAAATTGACATTTTGAGATTGCCCATTCAGATTGTAATTAGAGCGCACCCTAGTCAGCCGCTACTACGTAGTAAGTAAAGTGTGATGCTTGCTACCTGACCAGAGTACCACGTGAACTGCGAAAATAAGGGCTCCGGTGAGTGGGTTGTAATTAAATATTTAAGGCTGACCGTGTGTGTTTGTGCACATACGCTTTCAACATAAGGGCCCCAGTGACCTCCCCCTTGGTGCCCCCAGTCACCATAGCAAGTTTGGTGTGGATTGCTTAATTACCGTGGCTGTACATAGTGAACACACACATGAGGTCAGCTTTATATATTTGATTTTTTTTTTCTTTAGCCTAATTGAATTGAAGACCACAAAGCATTTCCTGTATTAGAATTGACCTACACTGTGTAAAATAAATATTGTTTAAAAATAAATTTTTTCAATTTACCTAAAAAAGAGTAGTCTTCTCTTTGGCCTCCAAAGCTTGTTCGTAGCTTTGGAGGCCAGGCTGGGCGAATTGGAGACTCGGCTCCGCACCTTGGAAAATCCTACAGCTAGGCAGGCCCCTGTAGTTGGTGCGGACCAAGGTAGCTTAGTCGCCGTGAGCTGTCCCCCAGCAGATCCCGAGCAGCCGGGAAAGCAGGCCGGCTGGGTGACTGTGGGGAAGAAGCATAGTTCTAAACAGAAGCCCCCTGTACACCACCAACCCGTTCACATCTTTAACCGTTTTTCCCCACTCGGCACCACACCCGCCGAGTAACAAACTCTGGTTATTGGCGACTCTGTTTTGAGAAATGTGAAGTTAGCGACACCAGCAACCATAGTCAAATGTCTTCCGGGGGCCAGAGCAGGCGACATTGAAGGAAATTTGAAACTGTTGGCTAAGGCTAAACGTAAATTTGGTAAGATTGTAATTCACGTCGGCAGTAATGACACCCGGTTACGCCAATCAGAGGTCCCTAAAATTAATATTGAATCGGTGTGTAACTTTGCAAAAACAATGTCAGACTCTGTAGTTTTCTCTGGGCCCCTCCCCAATCAGACCGGGAGTGACATGTTTAGCCGCATGTTCTCCTTGAATTGCTGGCTGTCTGAGTGGTGTCCAAAAAATGAGGTGGGCTGCATAGATAATTGGCAAAGCTTCTGGGGAAAACCTGGTCTTGTTAGGAGAGACGGCATCCATCCCACTTTGGATGGAGCAGCTCTCATCTCTAGAAATCTGGCCAGTTTTATTAAACCCTCCAAATCGTGACTGTCCAGGGTTGGGACCAGGAAGCAGAGTTGTAGTCTTACACAATTCATTTGAAAGCTTGACTCTTAGTCCTGTCCATCCAAATTGGAAGTCTCAAAAAACAGTTTTATTTGTTATTATCTATTGTCCACCTGGTCATTACTGTGAGTTTCTCTGTGAATGTTCAGACCATTTGTCTGACTTAGTGCTTAGCTCAGATAAGATAATTATAGTGGGTGATTTTAACATCCACATAGATGCTAAGAATGACAGCCTCAACACTGCATTTAATCTATTATTAGGTTCAGTTGGCTTTGCTCAAAATGTAAATGAGCCCACCCACCTTTTTAACCTCACTTTAGATCTTGTTCTGACATATAGCATAGAAATTGAAGACTTAACAGTAATCCCTGAAAACCCCCTGTTGTCTGATCATTTCTTAATAACATTTACATTTACTTGAATGGACTACCCAGCAGTGGGGAATAAGATTCATTACAGTAGAAGTCTTTCTGAAAGCGCTGTAGCTAGGTTTAAGGATATGATTCCTTCTTTGTTATGTTCTTCAATGCCATATACCAACACAGTGCAGAGGAGCTACCTAAACTCTGTGAGTGAGATAGATTATCTCGTCAGTAGCTTTACATCCTCATTGAGCACAACTTTGGATGCTGTAGTTCCTCTGAAAAAGAGAGCCTTAAATCAGAAATGCTTGACTCCGTGGTATAACCCACAAACTCGCAGCTTAAAGGTGCTGTTGGTAGCTGGATGAGAGTTGAGCTGCAGGTCGGTCTAAACATATTTTTCTTTTTACTACCTTATGCTGCATGTATACATTGTACACTGTAGGAGCCTCCTATCGTGACCCCAGTCTGAGTCAAAAAGGGCTTGTTTGTAAGGCGTAGTCCGCAGAGATTGGCCAGGTTTCTGACCCGATGGCGAACTAGAGAAGGAGCAGGCCTTAAGCGTATTGAGCCTACCTGAACAGAGAGTACCTCTCCTGCCAGGCTGGTAGGGGGCTCTTTGCAGCCCACCAAAATTCTCCCAGTGTACCCACATCACCCATTGCCTCTGCCATCCACACACACCCCACGGACTCTCCTGTGCACTTACCTCCCTCTGGAACCCGGTCAAATCCAGGCAGGGCTTTGAACTATGTGTGTGTGACTGGGCTGCTGTTTTCTGGAGTTGCCTTTTGCTCTGTTGCTGGACTTTTGATGTACTGCAATTCATTGAGCGGAACGTGGACTTTGCCGACTTGGTCTTCGGAGTGAGATTGCATCAGAATTTTGGCTCTCTGTTGGGACTGTTTACACAGAGACTGCTACCTGCTGCTTTGGACTTGAACTAACAGTCTTTTTCAAGACTTTTTTACTTTTTTACCTTTTTACTTTTTTTTAACTTTTTTTACTGTGCTCCAACGCCTAAGGAAGACCTCTAACGGTCGAAACATCGCGACGGAGCACTTTTATCAGCTAACTTTCATCAGCGTTGGCAAGCTAACTAGCTTGCTAATGCTTTCGTTTTTTTTTTTTTTAGCACTGTTGTCGTGCGTTATCTGTGCTGCTCCACAGCGTGTTTAGTCGATTTTTATTTTATTTTAGCACCGTTGTCGTGCGTTCGCTGTTGTCGTGCGTTGCCTGTGCTGCTTCATGGCCTGTTTGGTGCCTTGATTGGGGCACTCCTTCTGCTGAATCACCTCTAAATTATTTACACATTATTCACTTTGTGTGTTATTAGGAATCCGCTAGGTTGCGTAGCTACTAGCTCTTAGCCGATTTAGCATGGTGGCTTCTCCTGTCTCTCCCGTACTTTTCTGCTCTGGGTGTGAAATGTTTAGTTATTCCTCGGCCTCCTTTAGCAGTAACGGTACTTGTAATAAGTGCAGCTTATTCGTAGCTTTGGAGGCCAGGCTGGGCGAATTGGAGACTCGGCTCCGCACCGTGGAAAATTCTACAGCTAGCCAGGCCCCTGTAGTGGGTGCGGACCAAGGTAGCTTAGCCGCCGTTAGTTTCCCTCTGGCAGATCCCGGGCAGTCGGAAAAGCAGGCTGACTGGGTGACTGTGAGGAGGAAGCGTAGCCCTAAACAGAAGCCCCGTGTACACCGTCAACCCGTTCACATCTCTAACTGTTTTTCCCCACTCGACGATACACTCGCCGAGGATCAAACTCTGGTTATTGGCGACTCTGTTTTGAGAAATGTGAAGTTAGCGACACCAGCAACCATTGTCAATTGTCTTCCGGGGGCCAGAGCAGGCGACATCGAAGGACATTTGAAATTGCTGGCTAAGGCTAAGCGTAAATTTGGTAAGATTGTAATTCACGTCGGCAGTAATGACACTCGGTTACGCCAATCGGAGGTTACTAAAATTAACATTAAATCGGTGTGTAACTTTGCAAAAACAATGTCGGACTCTGTTGTTTTCTCTGGGCCCCTCCCCAATCAGACCGGGAGTGACATGTTTAGCCGCATGTTCTCCTTGAATTGCTGGCTGTCTGAGTGGTGTCCAAAAAATGAGGTGGGCTTCATTGATAATTGGCAAAGCTTCTGGGGAAAACCTGGTCTTGTTAGGAGAGACGGCATCCATCCCACTTTAGATGGAGCAGCTCTCATTTCTAGAAATCTGGCCAATTTTCTTAAATCCTCCAAACTGTGACTGTCCAGCGTTGGGACCAGGAGGCAGAGCTGTGGTCTTATACACCTCTCTGCAGCTTCTCTCCCCCTGCCATCCCCTCATTACCCCATCCCCGTAGAGACGGTGCCTGCTCCCAGACCACCAATAACCAGCAAAAATCTATTTAAGCATAAAAATTCAAAAAGAAAAAATAATATAGCACCTTCAATTGCACCACAGACTAAAACAGTTAAATGTGGTCTATTAAACATTAGGTCTCTCTCTTCTAAGTCCCTGTTGGTAAATGATATAATAATTGATCAACGTATTGATTTATTCTGCCTAACAGAAACCTGGTTACAGCAGGATGAATATGTTAGTGTAAATGAGTCAACACCCCCGAGTCACACTAACTGTCAGAATGCTCGTAGCACGGGCCGTGGCGGAGGATTAGCAGCAATCTTCCATTCCAGCTTATTAATTAATCAAAAACCTAGACAGAGCTTTAATTCATTTGAAAGCTTGTCTCTTAGTCTTGTCCATCCAAATTGGAAGTCCCAAAAACCAGTTTTATTTGTTATTATCTATCGTCCACCTGGTTGTTACTGTGAGTTTCTCTGTGAATTTTCAGACCTTTTGTCTGACTTAGTGCTTAGCTCAGATAAGATAATTATAGTGGGCGATTTTAACATCCACACAGATGCTGAGAATGACAGCCTCAACACTGCATTTAATCTATTATTAGACTCTATCGGCTTTGCTCAAAAAGTAAATGAGTCCACCCACCACTTTAATCATATCTTAGATCTTGTTCTGACTTATGGTATGGAAATAGAAGACTTAACAGTATTCCCTGAAAACTCCCTTCTGTCTGATCATTTTTTAATAACATTTACATTTACCCTGATGGACTACCCTGCAGTGGGGAATAAGTTTCATTACACTAGAAGTCTTTCAGAAAGCGCTGTAACTAGGTTTAAGGATATGATTCCTTCTTTATGTTCTCTAATGTCATATACCAACACAGAGCAGAGTAGCTACCTAAACTCTGTAAGGGAGTTAGAGTATCTCGTCAATAGTTTTACATCCTCTTTGAAGACAACTTTGGATGCTGTAGCTCCTCTGAAAAAGAGAGCTTTAAATCAGAAGTGTCTGACTCCGTGGTATAACTCACAAACTCGTAGCTTAAAGCAGATAACCCGTAAGTTGGAGAGGAAATGGCGTCTCACTAATTTAGAAGATATTCACTTAGCCTGGAAAAAGAGTTTGTTGCTCTATAAAAAAGCCCTCCGTAAAGCTAGGACATCTTTCTACTCATCACTAATTGAAGAAAATAAGAATAACCCCAGGTTTCTTTTCAGCACTGTAGCCAGGCTGACAAAGAGTCAGAGCTCTATTGAGCTGAGTATTCCATTAACTTTAACTAGTAATGACTTCATGACTTTCTTTGCTAACACAATTTTGACTATTAGAGAAAAAATTACTCATAACCATCCCAAAGATGTATCGTTATCTTTGGCTGCTTTCAGTGATGCCGGTATTTGGTTAGACTCTTTCTCTCCGATTGTTCTGTCTGAGTTATTTTCATTAGTTACTTCATCCAAACCATCAACATGTTTATTAGACCCCATTCCTGCCAGGCTGCTCAAGGAAGTCCTACCATTATTTAATGCTTCAATCTTAAATATGATCAATCTATCTTTGTTAGTTGGTTATGTACCACAGGCCTTTAAGGTGGCAGTAATTAAACCATTGCTTAAAAAGCCATCACTTGACCCAGCTATCTTAGCTAATTATAGGCCAATCTCCAACCTTCCTTTTCTCTCAAAGATTCTTGAGAGGGTAGTTGTAAAACAGCTAACTGATCACCTGCAGAGGAATGGTCTATTTGAAGAGTTTCAGTCAGGTTTTAGAATTCAGCATAGTACAGAAACAGCATTAGTGAAGGTTACAAATGATCTTCTTATGGCTTCGGACAGTGGACTTATCTCTGTGCTTGTTCTGTTGGACCTCAGTGCTGCTTTTGATACTGTTGACCATAAAATTTTATTACAGAGATTAGAGCATGTCATAGGTATTAAAGGCACTGCGCTGCGGTGGTTTGAATCATATTTGTCTAATAGATTACAGTTTGTTCATGTAAATGGGGAATCTTCTTCACAGACTAAAGTTAATTATGGAGTTCCACAAGGTTCTGTGCTAGGACCAATTTTATTCACTTTATACATGCTTCCCTTAGGCAGTATTATTAGACGGTATTGCTTAAATTTTCATTATTACGCAGATGATACCCAGCTTTATCTATCCATGAAGCCAGAGGATACACACCAATTAGCTAAACTGCAGGATTGTCTTACAGACATAAAGACATGGATGACCTCTAATTTCCTGCTTTTAAACTCAGATAAAACTGAAGTTATTGTACTTGGCCCCACAAATCTTAGAAGCATGGTGTCTAACCAGATCGTTACTCTGGATGGCATTTCCCTGATCTCTAGTAATACTGTGAGAAATCTTGGAGTCATTTTTGATCAGGATATGTCATTCAAAGCGCATATTAAACAAATATGTAGGACTGCTTTTTTGCATTTGTGCAATATCTCTAAAATCAGAAAGGTCTTGTCTCAGAGTGATGCTGAAAAACTAATTCATGCATTTATTTCCTCTAGGCTGGACTATTGTAATTCATTATTATCAGGTTGTCCTAAAAGTTCCCTAAAAAGCCTTCAGTTGGTTCAGAATGCTGCAGCTAGAGTACTGACGGGGACTAGCAGGAGAGAGCATATCTTACCTGTGTTGGCCTCTCTTCATTGGCTTCCTGTTAATTCTAGAATAGAATTTAAAATTCTTCTTCTTACTTATAAGGTTTTGAATAATCAGGTCCCATCTTATCTTAGGGACGTCGTAGTACCATATTACCCCATTAGAGCGCTTCGCTCTCAGACTGCGGGCTTACTTGTAGTTCCTAGGGTTTGTAAGAGTAGAATGGGAGGCAGAGCCTTCAGCTTTCAGGCTCCTCTCCTGTGGAACCAGCTCCCAATTCAGATCAGGGAGACAGATACCCTCTCTACTTTTAAGATTAGGCTTAAAACTTTCCTTTTCGCTAAGGCTTATAGTTAGGGCTGGATCGGGTGACCCTGGACCATCCCTTGGTTATGCTGCTTTAGACGTAGATTGTGGGGGGGTTCCCATGATGCACTGTTTCTTTCTCTTTTTGCTCCGTATGCATCACTCTGCATTTAATCATTAGTGATCGATCTCTGCCCCCCTTCACGGCATGTCTTTTTCCTGGTTTTTTCCCTCAGCCCCAACCAGTCTCAGCAGAAGACTGCCCCTCCCTGAGCCTGGTTCTGCTGGAGGTTTCTTCCTGTTAAAAGGGAGTTTTTCCTTCCCACTGTGGCCAAGTGCTTGCTCATAGGGGGTCGTTTTGACCGTTGGGGTTTTTCATAATTATTGTATGGCCTTGCCTTACAATATGGAGCGCCTTGGGGCAACTGTTTGTTGTGATTTGGCGCTATATAAGAAAAAAGTTGAAAGTTGAATTACTTAAAAAGCCATCACTTGACCCAGCTATCTTAGCTAATTATAGGCCAGTCTCCAACCTTCTTTTTCTCTCAAAAATTCTTGAAAGGGTAGTTGTAAAACAGCTAACTGATCATCTGCAGAGGAATGGTCTATTTGAAGAGTTTCAGTCAGGTTTCAGAATTTATCATAGTACAGAAACAGCATTAGTGAAGGTTACAAATGATCTTCTTATGGCCTCAGACAGTGGACTCATCTCTGTGCTTGTCCTGTTAGACCTCAGTGCAGCTTTTGATACTGCTGACCATAAAATTTTATTACAGAGATTAGAGCATGCCATAGGTATTAAAGGCACTGCGCTGCAGTGGTTTGAATCATATTTATCTAATAGATTACAATTTGTTCATGTAAATGGGGAGTCTTCTTCACAGACTAAGGTTAATTATGGAGTTCCACTAGGTTCTGTGCTAGGACCAATTTTATTCACTTTATACATGCTTCCCTTAGGCAGTGTTATTAGAAAGCATTGCTTAAATTTTCATTGTTACGCAGATGATACCCAGCTTTATCTATCCATGAAGCCAGAGAACACACACCAATTAGTTAAACAGCAGGAATGTCTTTCAGACATAAAGACATGGATGACCTCTAAGTTCCTGCTTTTAAATTCAGATAAAACTGAAGTTATTGTACTTGGCCCCACAAATCTTAGAAACATGGTGTCTAACCAGATCCTTACTCTGGATGGCATTACCCTGACCTCTAGTAATACTGTGAGAAATCTTGGAGTCATTTTTGATCAGGATATGTCCTTCAATGCGCATATTAAGCAAATATGTAGGACTGCTTTTTTGCATTTGTGCAATATCTCTAAAATTAGAAAGGTCTTGTCTCAGAGTGATGCTGAAAAACTAATTCATGCATTTATTTCTTCTAGGCTGGACTACTGTAATTCATTATTATCAGGTTGTCCTAAAAGTTCCCTGAAAAGCCTTCAGTTAATTCAAAATGCTGCAGCTAGAGTACTGATGGGGCCTTGAAGGAGAGAGCATATTTCACCCATATTGGCCTCTCTTCATTGGCTCCCTCTTAATTCCAGAATAGAATTTCTTCTTACTTATAAGGTTTTGAGTAATCAGGTCCCATCTTATCTTAGGGACCTCTTAGTACCATATCACCCCAATAGAGCGCTTCGCTCTCAGACTGCAGGCTTACTTATTGCTCCTAGGGTAGGTAAGAGTAGAATGGGAGGCAGAGCCTTCAGCTTTCAGGCTCCTCTCCTGTGGAACCAACTCCCAATTCGGATTAGGGAGATAGACACCCTCTCTACTTTTAAGATTAAGCTTAAAACTTTCCTTTTGAAAAAGCTTATAGTTAGGGCTGGATCAGGTGATGCTGAACCATGCTTTAGTTATGCTGGTATAGACTTAGACTGCTGGGGGGGTTCCCATGATGCACCCAGTGTTTCTTTCTCTTTTTGCTCTGTATGCACCACTCTGCTTTTAATCATTGGTGATTGATCTCTGCTCTCTTCCACAGCATGTCTTTTTCCTGATTCTCTCCCCTCAGCCCCAACCAGTCCCAGCAGAAGACTGCCCCTCACTGAGCCTGGTTCTGCTGGAGGTTTCGTCCTGTTAAAAGGGAGTTTTTCCTTCCCACTGTCGCCAAGTGCTTGCTCATAGGGGGTCGTTTTGACCGTTGGGGTTTTTCTGTAATTATTGTATGGCTTTTGCCTTACAATATAAAGCGCCTTGGGGCAACTGTTTGTTGTGATTTGGCGCTATATAAATAAAATTGATTTTGATTTGATTTGATTTTGATTGAATACAGCACTCTAATATAGTCATTATGTGTAAATGAATAACAACTGTTATTTTATGTTGTGTCTGTAATGACAAATTCAATTGTCATTTTTTAAACTGAAAAATTACTTTTTCCTGCTTTCTTAAACTACAGTCAAACTTATGTAAAATAGCAATAATTGTCAAAAATTAATCTGTCTATTTTTATCATTAAATGGTTTATATATCTATATCTATATATATATCTATATATAAATATATATATATATATATATATATATATATATATATATATATATATAAAACAAAAAAGTTGTGTCCAGCAGTATTCAGTGTCAGTAAAACCAGTTGTTGTTGTCGTCGTCGTCCATTCGGCTGCTCCCGTATGTTTGGGGTCGCCACAGCGGATACAGCCAAATCCGCATTGGTAGTTGGCACAAGTTTTACGCCAGATGCCCTTCCTGACGCGCATCTCCAGTAAGCTGGACAAACACACACATCTGCTGGTGTTCCAAAGAGGTCTCCCATCCAAGTACTAACTAGGTCCCTCACCACTTAGCTTCTGAGATCTAGCGAGATCAGGCAGTTCTGCTGCTGTGTCAGTAACACCAGTATCACTTTATTTTACTAAACTGGATCCTCTTTATGGCATTATTTTTTGTCTAACTGTTGTGAATTTGGCCCAATCACATTACAGACTTGCCTTTTGCTGTCGTGTTCCATTAGGCCTGATTGATTGATACTTGAGAATTTTTTATTTTCATGAATAAATTGACAAATGTGTTACATGTTTGTCAGTTTAATAATGTCAACACTGTAGACGCTATTGATGGACATAATGCACACACAGTAAGCTTCCACTGTATTAACTGCTTTGAATAATTGTCTTTTCAGAGTCTTCTATTTTACAGTTGGAGGACCCAGACTGTGAGGAGGGAAGCAACCTGCCCTGCGATTCAGTCTTTTCACTTAACGCTGAGAAGATCCTGGTGAGATAACACAAGCGTGTAGTGGTGCACATGCACAAAGCAGGTGTAGCCCAGAAAGTATCCACCTGCTTCCTTTTAGAGGAAAGAAAAAAATGCTTTCTCATCCATATTAAATAGTTTCTGCCATTTTAGAAATGTATTTTTGGCTTTGGTTTTTTATTATAAACTGTAATTATGTACAAAGTCACAAAAGTATATTGAACAATTTTATATTTTAATCTATCTAAATGAAACTAGTGTGATACCAACAGGAGAGCAGTTTCATAAGTATATTTGTTGCCGGTTCAGTACACACAACCATAATCATGGGGAAAACTGCTGACTTGATAGTTTTCCTGAAGGCACTAATTGATGCTCTCCATGAGGAGGGTAAGCCATTAAAGGTCATTGCTGAAAGGGCCGGCTGTTCACTGAGTGCTGTATCAAAGCATAATCATGGGATGTTGACTGGATGGAAAAAGCAGTGTAGGAAAAGATGCACAAGCAACAGGGATGAACGCAGCCTTGAAAAGATGGTAAAGCAGACCATTCAAGAACTTGTTGGAGCTTCACATGGAGTGAACTGAGGCTGTCTTTGGTGTATCAAGAGCCACCTCGCACAGCCGTGTCCTGAAAATGGGCTGCAGGTGTTGCATTCCTGTTGTGGAGCCGTTCCTGAACCTGAACCAGAGACTGATAGAATCATCTTACCTGGGTTAAGGACAAAAAGAACTGGACCGTGGCTCAGTGGTCCAAAGTCTTCTTTTTAGAGGAAAGTAAATTTCGTATTAGTGTACTTAATTGACCCCATAGACGATACCCGTAAATTCTCTATGGGGTATTCTCACCAGACCTGACAATGCAGATGAGCTGAAGGCTGCTATCATAGCAAGCTGGGCTTCCATAACACCTCAGCAGTGCCACAGGCTGATTGCCTCCCTGCCACACTGCACTGATACAGTCCTTCACTCAAAACGAGCTCCAACCAAGTATTGAGTACACAATACTTTTCAGAAGTTCAACATTCATTTATTATTAGTTTTTTAATTGATTATATGAAATACTCTAATATTTTGAGATACTCATTTTCTGTTTTTTGAATGATTAAAATTTGAAAAATGCTTGAAACATTTCAGTTTGTATGTAATGAATCCAAAAAATTTAAAATTTCCACCATCTGACATAATAAAAAAAACTCTCACTCTCTCTCTCACTGAAAAAGTCTGGGTGGAGTAGCGCTTCTACTTAAAGTGTGAGGTCACATTATGTGTGGTTCAAACATTTGCCAGAAATGGATCACTTTTGCCAGTTCTGGATCACGACACTCTGTGTCACTTTGGAGTCATTCCTGGCATCTGGTTGGAGCCCTTCTAATGCAGAATGATACACACTGTGCCCGAGAATGTGTTTTGAACACAACATGATAGAAATTATACTTATTAAATGAGCATTTACTTTGTTTCGAAAAGCGCCGTTATATGTTTTTACGAGCAAAAAAAATGAAGTGTGGAGGTAAGATTTCTCCTGAATTAAAAATTTAAAGCCCACACATTTATGTCCATTCGTGATTTTGAGATGACCCCCAAAGTCCACATGACTCACAACTAAAGACACAAGGCTGCTGCTTCAGTGATCCGCAGCCGGCAAATTTTCACGTCGGAGATAAATGCGCGCAGCAATTAAACAGCAAGACATAACACACTGACATTTTCTACCCAAGTAAGTAAGTATTTTCCCACTCTAGAACCAAAAACACCAAACAGCTAACTCACCTTTGCTACGTTTTAGAGATCGTTACTTTAAAATTTGCATGAATGAGTGAGTCAGAAAATGCGCGCACACCGCAGACACCGGGATGTTTTGATTCCTCTGCTGATCACAAGGATGGCTGGATCCGGTCGAGCTTGTGGTCGTTTGTAGACAAAACATCAGTCTTTCCATTGGTACCAAGTATTAGCTTATTCATGCTGATTACGAGAAACGGCGGTGCAAAAACTACAGCAGTGATCCGGAACTGGCAATGATCCAGAACTGGGCAAGTGTGTGTGTGTGTGTGTGTGTGTGTGTGTGTGTGTGTGTGTGTGTGTGTGTGTGTGTGTATGTGTATGTGTATATATATATATATATATATATATATATATATATATATGTGTGTGTATATATATATATATATATATATATATACGAGGTCTGTTAGAAAAGTATCGGACCTTTTTATTTTTTTCAAAAACCTGATGGATTTGAATCACGTGTGTTTGCATGAGCCAACCTTGAACCTTCGTGCACATGCGTGATTTTTTTCACGCCTGTCGGTTGCGTCATTTGCTTGTAAGCAGCCTTTGTGTGAGGATGGGTGTAGTCTCTCGTCGTTTTTTCTTTGCAAGGAAATGGCGGAACGACTGGAGCAGCGCAACTTCATCAAATTTTGCCACAAACTGGGCGCCAGCCAGGTGGAAACCATTCGGATTATTCAGACGGCTTTCGGTGACGATCCTCTGGGCATCACACAGATTATGGAGCAGTACAACCGGTTTAAAGACATCTGCACAACAGTGGAGAGCGAGCCGCGCTCCGGGCGGCCATCAACACACTGAAACGACCGGATTATTTCCAAAGTGCACGTTGTGGTGATGTGGGACCGTTGTGTGACTATCCGAGAAATTGCGGAAGAGGTGAACATCAGCACTTTTTCGGCACATTCCACTGTGACAGAAGATTTTGCCATGAAAAGCGTTGCAGCGAAGTTCATCGGCACAAAGCTGATGGCGGAGCAAAAGCGCCTCCGTGATGAAGCCTCACAAGACATGTTGTAACATGCCCTGACATGTCCAGCTTGTCCACAATTTCTCGGATAGTCACACTACTGAAAAGCCACCGAAAGCCGTCTGAATCTTCCGAATGATTGACGAGCTGGGCATGCCCATGTGGGCATGGGCACCAGTCCCAGCAGAAGACTGCCCCTCCCTGAGCCTGGTTCTGCTGGAGGTTTCTTCCTGTTAAAAGGGAGTTTTTCCTTCCCACTGTCACCAAGTGCTTGCTCACAGGGGGTCATTTTGACCGTTGGGGTTTTTCTGTAATTATTGTATGGCTTTTGCCTTACAATATAAAGCACCTTGGGGCAACTGTTTGTTGTGATTTGGCGCTATATAAATAAAATTGATTTGATTTGATGCCGATCGGAGCGTGGTGCGCTCTCCACCGTTGTGCGGACGTCTTTAAACCGGTTGTACCGCTCCTTAATCTGTGTGATGCCCAGAGGATCGTTACCGAAAGCCGTCTGAATAATCCGAATGGTTTCCGCCTGGCTGTCGCCCAGTTTGTGGCAAAATTTGGTGCAGTTGCCCTGCTCCAGTCGTTCCGCCATTTCCTTGCAAAGAAAAAACGACGAGAGACTCCACCCATCCTCACACAAAGGCTGCTTACAAGCAAATGACGCAATCGACAGGCGTGAAAAAAAACACACGCACACTAAGGTTCAAGGTTGGCTCATGCAAGCACACGTGATTCAAATCCATCAGGTTTTAGATAAAAAATAAAAAGGTCGGATACTTTTCTAAGACCTCGTATATGTGTGTATATATATATATATAAAATAAAATATAATGTGCACCTATTAAAGCTTTGTGGAAACTTGATAATACATTGACCACTAAGAGTCTCTGGTTTGTTTGGTGGTTTATGAAGTATTTGTTGCTCCTTTAACTTTTTAAAGTTTAATTTGCATGCATGTCTTTGCATGTCTGTGCGATTTCTTAGTTTTGATTCTGTTTTTGCCCCCCACCCCATGTCTCTCAGAACCAGGCCAAGTTGTTTCTTGAACAGAAAAAAATTCCTTTCCCTGTAGATACCCACAACACAAATGAAGAACTTGGTAAGTTGACATATTTTGTTTAAAGGCATAAACATTTTAAAATAATTTTACCTTTTTTTTCCTCCCCAATTTGTTATATCTCACCATTGTTTTCTCTCCTTGCAGCTATAGGCTACGTTCTGATCGGCAACGGTCTTTACGATGAAGCCATTAAACATTTCTCACTCTTACTACAGGTCTGTTTGCATCACTCCGATCTCACTATACTGGATTCAGATATCTGTTTCTTCTTAAGCCCCTTTCACACCAGGCCAACGTAGAGTTGCGTAATGCTGCGTACCGACTATACCGAGTTTATGCTGCCCTATGTGGCAATATGCTGAGTGACACAAAGGGGTCTGCGAAATGGACGCAAAAAATTAAACATTTAATTTTTTTTCACGGACTGTCAGCGTAGAGCATGTACGCAGTGTTATACGCAAGTTTACACAACACTCCGCTACTGTATGTAAGTCTACACAATAGTTTGCTACTGTACAACAAGCCTCCACAATTGTACACAACCCTACACCAGGGCGAAAAATCCTTTTTAGTTTTTTATTACTACAAACCTACAATGATAGATTTTATTCATGCTGCTGGACTTTGCTGGCAGTGACGCTTCAAAACCATGGAAGAAGAAGAGGCGGATCAGCCAAGCTTCCACATCCAGTAACTCCCCATGGACAGATCGCCAGAGAGAGGACATCTCTACATCCAATATAACTCTTCACGGACAAATGGCCAGCGAGAGGACATGTCCACCGTCCACTCTTCATGGACGGATCGTGCACCATCACCGGCTGCAGCGCCGCAGCTTTCTTTCACCTCTAAGTTCTCTCAAGATTGTGGCATATTAAATAAAGCCCATTAACTCCTGCTCATGGACCAATCACCAGTGAGAGGACATGTCCACGTCCACTTACTCCTCACAGGTGGATTGTGCACATGACTGCTGGCTGAAGCTCCTCCTACACATCCCCAAGTTCTCTCACGATTGTGACATGTTAAATAAAGTCCATTAACTCCTGCTCACAGACTGATCGCCAGCGAGAGGACATGTCTCCTATCCACTCATGGATGGATCGCGCGTGCGATTCCTGGGTGCAGCTCTGTGCTACTTTCACTTTCTTATTGTGGCACGTTAAATAAGGTCCATTAATTCGTGGATAATGTATTATGACCTTTTACAATGCATCAAATCCATTTGCGTGTCCAGGCAGTGTGAAAATGGAGCGCCGTGTAGTCAAGCTTCTTTTTTTTTTTTGTGTGTGTGTTTTTCTTCTCTCTCCCTGCGAGCAACTTACACAGCCATTCCTGTGTACTAGATACGCAGCACAATGCAACTCTATGCAAGCCCAGTGTGAATGGGGCTTTACTAACCACAGCAGGTGACTCAGTGGGATAAGGAGCTAGATTACCTCTACCTCTATATAGACCTGGGTTTGAGTCCTGATCACACCAGAGGTGGGACAAAGTCACTCTCAAGTCATGAATGGGCAAGTCTCAAGTCATAATGACCACCAATTGTTTGCAAGCTGACTTGAGACTTGACTTGAGACTTGCCGGTTAATGAATTGAGAATGACTTGACAGTGACTTTGTCCCACCTCTGGATCACACTCCTGGTCTGTGTCCTACTGTATTGGTCTCAGAGTTTTTCATCTCGTCTCTTAAAGTGAATCCATCCACGATGAGAAGGAAACCCATTTTAGGTTCTTGTATGCTAATCACGCTGTCACGTTAAGTGTTGAAGGTGAAAGTTGAAACTTAACATTGACTGGAAAACCTCAGCTCAGCTATATGACACTGACATTATTTTGCACATCAGTCCAACACGATGCCCCCGGTGCTGCTGCTGATACCCTCGTCCAGGGGGTGGCTTGTTCTGGTTCTCTGAATTCAAGATCAGCTGCATTTGGGTACAAATTCTTCTCCACAGGTCTGTTTTAGCTCAGACCTGTGAAGACTATAATTGTTTTTTATTCTAAATTGTTGTGTGTGTGTGTGTGTGTGTGTGTGTGTGGGGGGGGGGGGGGGGGGTTAATTAATTTTTGTTTTGTTGATGAGCCTTTATGTGTTTGATACAGGGTGACCCAGAGCTGGTCAGTGCCATTTATGGGCGAGGGATTTCTTACGGGAAGAAAAGTCTCCAGGTAACTGTCAGCTGTAATATGTTTCTTTGTATACTTGGGGGCAGAATCCAAACGTGGTTGAAATGCATTGCCTGACTATGAGTCATGACCACTTCTTTCTTTTCAGTTGCCAGAATGCCTGCAACTCCTTAAAAACATCTTTTGTGTGTGTGTCTGTGTGTATGTGTTTTTATGTATGCATGCATTTTTTTTATTCTTTTGTAGTCAGTACTATTAAAAGTATTTTATCTGAAATATTGCTTAGTCCTGGAAATATGGTGAGACCAGAATATCTAAGTTTGACAGAGCAAATAAAAGAGTAAACAGGTCTGTTTTTTGTCAGACTTGTATGAAAGAGAAAACAATCCTATAATTATAATTAACGGCTAATTTAGCTCTTCTAACAAGAACTAGCTTATTGTCGTTATTTACATTTTTATTTACATGGTGTAGATTTTTATGATTCATCAGTTTGTGTTCTTTTTAAAGATATCAGCGTATAGTACCTTAGTTCTTAGGTTTCCATTTGATAGCATATAGATTATGCTTTTTATTTTCCTATAGTATGCCAGCATACTAGCTACTTTAGATATATAAAAATACATATTACATCATAGCTTCTGTTTCTGTAATAAAATACCATGACCAAATCTTCTCCTGTATTATTATTTAGGTTTCAATACCTACTCCTGTATATTATATAGTACCATATTTATTGTATATGTTGTTTATTACCCTTAATATTTTAATATAATTATATATATGATGTCTTATCTTTCTTATGTCTTATTATTTATTATATTATATATACCTTTTTCTTGAGCCGCTTGAGTGGGTAGGGAGAGTTCCCATGGGGTAAAAAAGCTTTTCAACCTACCATCCCTGGTTCTCAAGACCAGGCACCTAAGTGTCTCTACTCTACTCTTTTCTACTCTTCTATTTTACTCTTCCTTTTTAGATATTTAGATATACCTTAGTATACTAGCATAGTTCCACCTTTGAATTGGAATATAATATATAAGATATACCTTACTGAATTTTCATAAGCTTGTCTATTCCAAACTTTTTTTGCTCACCCCAAAATTGTGTGGTCCAAATCAAAACATGCTGTATTCAAAATTTCAACACATCTAGTTGTAAATACAGAACAAAAAGTTGATATTCGATCTTCAGTGTACATTAAAAACAAAGTGTGAACCGGCAAATTCTCTGCCCAGCTCTGGGTGAAATATGGTACTGGATAACCTCATTACAATCATCTGGTACCTAGCAGGAGCCTTAAGGTTAATTGTAGACTTAGCAAAAATTTTATATGTCCAGCTTAAGTAATATATAGACTCTACGGGCTAAAATATAGTTTTACACTCACTGGCCTTGTGCCCTAATTAATATGCAAATATAATTTAAACTATAGCCTCCAGCAGTACAATGTTCAGGCAGATGGGAGATAACGAATTGGTCATCTCATAGTTTGCTTTTCCCCAATGATTACTTTGTCTAAATTGCTTCGAACTGGCTCAAATTTGCAAAAATCTCAAACTTTTTTCACATTGGCATTATGGGGTATTGTATGTAGAATTTTTTTTGGGGGGGGGGGGGGGGATTTCCTCCATTTTGGAATAAGTCTGTAACATAAAATGTGTAAAAAGTGAAGCGCTGTGAATGCTTTCCAGATGCACCGTACTCGTATGTTCTTTGAGTTCTGGAGATGTTGGGGTACACCTAACTCTGGATTTAACATAGTCATTGTTTTTTGTCTTTACCTCTCTCCTTGCCAGGACATTAAAAATGCTGACTTGGCACTGTATGAACTCAATCGAGTAATCGCTCTCGAACCGAACTGGCCAGAAGTCTATGAACAGAGAGCAGAGGTGAGACCAAACCTTTCAAAGGAAGTGAATTCAGCTGATTCAATATGTCTGACAGGTGAACAGCTGTGCAATAGTCATGCATTATTTAAATATACATTTTCTCTTTTTTGTGTAATTGTGGAGGACTGTGGAAAGTTTGGATAACCTTTCTTCAATTCCAGCTGGTTTAGAGCACAGACGTTTCAATGTCATAACTTTTAAGATAAGATAAGAAAAGCCTTTATTCATCCCTCAATGGGGAAATTTCAAGCACTTTGAAAAGCTGTGATGCAGGTCTGAAGTGCTGCAGACGCAAAAACCAATTCTGCCGGTGTCGCTTTCTACTGCACGCTGTGATCACATGCTGGTAACTGAATCAGTCGCTGTGAATATCAGCTTGCTCTTAGAAAGCTCAGAATAGCAACAGTAAAGTGGACACATTGTTTATGGCAGCTGAAGTAAACAAAGGAAGAAATTAATATCCACATCATTTGGCTGACAACTCTAGAATGAAATTACCGGCTTGTTCCTGAATAGTGATGCCGGTAACGCGTTACTCTAATCGAACCACTTTTTTTAGTAACGAGTAATCTAACGCGTTAATCTTTCCAAATGAGTAATCAGATTAAAGTTACTTCTCCAAGTCACTGTGCGTTACTATTATTTTTGCATTGTGGGTCGATAGCAGCATTAAACTTGGTCCGTGGGCAGGAGGTCGGGGTTCGACTGAACTGCCCACTTTAAGCGAGCTGTGAGCTTTTCATCAGCTACGACTCATCCTCACCTCTTAAAGTGCGGTGATCAGCACACCTGCACTGAGCTTTACAAAGTCATTTTTATGCTTTATTTTTCTCCTTTATTTAGAATTCTGAGCTGAGCCGCTCCGTATCGTCTCGTTAAAAACAGCTGATCCTCCGCGACGTGTCAACAACTAACACTATTTTCCACTCAAATGCACCTAAACTCTCTTTCTGAGGACCACATGATGTGAAAACGCAATAAAATTTCTTACCTGTAAATCTGGTCATGTTTTCTGCATAAATCAGTCAACTTCAATCAACTTTTTTCTTGTATAGCGCCAAATCACAACAAACAGTTGCCCC